>NW_027180798.1:0-28951 GCF_040956055.1 Brachionichthys hirsutus | reverse complement strand
GCAGCCAGACTCTGTGTGGGAATGGGTCTCGTCTGCTAAGCCTGTCTGGAGGCAATCGATGGAAATTAGTCAACGCTAAAGATTCACTTCCTGTGACTGATGTCACGGGCACCGCTTGTCTCTTTGAAGGGAAATAAAGAAGTGGGAGGCTGAGGGATTAATGGGGTTGGAGAAGGTGCAAGCACGTAGAGTTTGAGCGGGGGCCGAGCTGGTAAAGAAGATGCTATTATTTTGGTGTATTGCAGGAATATAATAGGTCAGCTCATCCCAAGGAATGCAGCGTAGCGAGGGACAGTCAAGAAACGCAACAACGTCGGTGTGAAAAATGCAAGCAGACAAATCAATTCAGCTGAACAGTTGAATATCCGGTCGAGCAGCAACTGAAATAAGTTTAATTTACTGTTGCGCCTGAAAAATTACGATTTCAATTTCTGTCACACTAAACATTAGCATTAAGTGGAACATATGGAGATGATATATGCATTATTGAATAAGAGCATCTTTAGGTCTTTTAAAACAAAGATGCACCAATTCAGCGGATTAAAAAAAAAAAAAAAACACCAACCTTGAGTGAAAGCTACTTTTTGTGGTTGGTTCCATACAGAACTCAGAAAAAGAGAAGGTTATTGTTATTTCTTATTTTGTGCGCAGGATCAATACGTGTTTACAGCATTTGCTGCAGCTTCAGTTGAACACTCACAGTAGCTGTGACAGTAAGATCAGAGTTAGTGTCTCCAGCAGTTGTTCTAAGGCCACCTCCTGAAAGGCACACCAGTTAGCGGCCGCTCAAAGTACAGCCGTGGGACTCGAGCCGGCCCTCGGGTGACAGAAGGCCTTTCACTCCTTCTTACTCCCTGTGGAGCTCCACGAGCTCCGTCTCTAAGAGACAGAGGAGCATGGCAGGGAGGGAAACGATGAGTGGAGAGAGGCAGGGAGCGAGGCATCGTCTAGAGCTAACCTGAGAAAGGTAGATGGAAAGAGAGCCTCAGGGGCCAGAGGCAGACGGCAAGCCCAATCCCCAGCAGAGAGGCCTCTAATTGGAGCTGCCGGACTCCCGAAGCTGCCTCCTCCCTCAGCGGACGGACATAAGGAGCCGAGTGAAGGCAGAGAGCCCGAGGGCAGATAAAAATAGAGCGGGCAGATTAACGAGCATCTGAAAACAGGGCAGAGGATCGGAAAATCCTTCCTGCGTGCCAGAGATGCCCGGTCCTCAGGCCACAGCCAGTTCTGGAAAAAGTGATGGACCCAGAATGGTTAGTTCTAGAAAAAGTGGTGGACCCAGAATGGTCAGTGGATCTTCTTTCCTGTTGGCTGCCTTGCATCATGAACACCAGGAGATACTATGTCCTGTTCTGAGACTTTAAAATCCAAAAGAGCACCATACTGCACTCTTTACTGTAAAATATGTTCTTCTCTTGCCTTTAATGAATTATATTTAAAGGATTTCTTTAAAAAAAAAAAGGTAATTGAATTCAATGGTTTTAGGGGAGAATTTTGAGTATTCCTTCCTGTCCTTTCGATTTGTACATTAATCTCTCTGACCATCTGTATGCAACATTATTTATAGTCAGATGGACACAATTCATGTTTAGTTTTTTCATGAGACTAGACACTGCTAACACGTCCAGGATATGAAGTGAAGCATTTTGTTTTTTCTCTTTGTATTTTTACTTTTACAATATATATTGAACTTGGGGTATTTGGAGTGTGGAGAGTTTCTCCAAAGCATAATTTTGAATATAACTTCAAACTATTTTGAATGTGATGGGTTACTGTCTTTTGCCAGTAACCATGGCAACCATTTTTACAGTTTATATATATATATATATTTCTAAGTGACTGCAAAACTGGATGGACTTGTATTACTGGACCAGGGAGGATAAACCATCTCTTGGTGACCGATGCCATTTGTGTGACGCCTCACTAGTATTTTCAGTCTTTCTTTGGTTAAATCTACAAACCAACTTCCAAGGAACCCAAAGGATTATCTTTCCTCTCTTATCCTCATCTACTGTAAAAAAAAAAGCAAAACAAAAAGTCTCGTTGTTGACTAAAAGCTGAAACAACAACATTTTGTTTGCAGCTTTTAAAAATGAATACAGAATGAATAAAGGGAATGAACAGACTACTCCATGTTGCCTGGCAAGCAAGCAAAACCCGGCATCTGGCTAGTTGTCCAGGTTGTAGTCTTGTAAACCTGAAACAAAGGACTTCCTATCGCTCCACTGGGAGCTTTCACACACCAGGTGGAGCATCGTGACACCTATGGGAGCCAAAGGAGAAGCTGAGAAACAGGCCTGATCACACCCGCCGTCAGGTCTCAGGAGAGCGCCACCCACCTCGACACTCAGCTGTCACACATCCATCCCCGCGCCGAGGCTGCACAACACCTCCGACAGATGCACCGATCCACTGGCGAACGCCGACAAACGGGAGAGACACACGCGTTTACTTTTTTAATGCCACGATAATAAAAAGTTAAAAAAAATAAAAATAAGTTCGATTGACTGGAATTTGAACGATGGCGACAAATGCACGAACGCCACACGTTACCATCCAACTCAGAATCCATGACAGCTCTTGAGCTCATATAATGAGTTCAACCTCTGACTTTCAGTTCGTAACAAACAGTTTCCAAACAGAAAGCTGCCACCTTGAATACCAGACTCATGAAAAGAGGTGATCAAACTTCCTTTTAAGTGTCTGCATCCAATCAAGCTAAGCCACAATTATGACCATGCATGGGTATTCAACGCTCTCTGGTGAATATTCATCAGCGTTTTGAAGAAAAGGGTGGAATTGTTGAATATTCAAAGCTGGATCACCTTTGCTCCCAAACTGCTGCTTGATTAAAGTCACGCAACTTGAATTCAGCGCTTTGAACGGTGCGCGTCTTTCATTTTTGTTGACACTGACTCATTTGACATTGCCTTTGTGTTTGACGCTTTGCTTCAAATTCTCAAAATGTCTGAGAAAATATATTTACAATATTACATTACGTTGTATACTCTTATTATTATTATTATTATACAGTACTTTGCCCCCCCCCCTACAGAGATACCGCCCCCATTCTGCTGCCGGTTTCCCCAGAATCTGTGGCAGTGCCACTGGGACCCCCATCCGTCCATCCATCCGTCTTCTCTGGAAGACAGGACAATCGCAACCAGTTCATCTTCAGCTGTTTATATCAATTTCATCTACAGTATTATTACTTTTTAATCCCAAGAAAAGCAAATTGAGATTCCAAAGGTCTGGAATGAGACCCAGTCGTCACATCACAGTGCAAACGGCAAGACTGCGAGAATCGAAGCAATGGCCTCTGATAGCAGCCATTAAATACTAATGTATTACATTTCACTGTATCTTGGATGATCATAATGGATCATCATTAGATTCATCCTCAACCGCTCCTCTGTAACCTGATACCTGCTTTGGGGCCAACACACACAAAAAAAAAAAAAAAAAAATTATGATACATGTATGTTGCCTACAATAAATTCTTCACATTATCTTTAAGTCTTAAATGAAAACAATATTTTTGCAGAAGTGCCTACTTGCACAAAATGCATTTTTAAAACCTTTAGGTACAACACGCCCCCTCACCAGGGGCGTTGTTTTAAAAGCAGAACCATTTCCATAGGGGGGGGGGGGGGGGCAGATGCTCTTCACTGTGAGATGACTGTGGGTTCTACATTTAATGGACGCAATCTGGAAAATTGACAAGATGCACAGGGAAAGGAACATACATATTCACAAATCATACATTTCAAAGGAGTTCAGTGCGTGTATTATTAATTGACATAATGACAGAAGTCAACCTCACTCTGATGGTGTGCATGTCACCTTTGAGACAAAGACAAACACACGCACGCACACACACACACACGCACACATCTTGTGCTCCACTAGCGTGGCATGCTGGGCCGGCTCATTACTACAATGCCAAGCTACTAGTTGCTAAGGAGACCTTAGGGAGAGGGAGGGTTCCTGTTGCCATGGCAGCAAGCTTGCATCCTGCCAACTGTCTTCCCCCCCATGAGACATGACCATCGTAGACGGAGAGAGAAAAGAGACGGGGAGGAAAAGTGAGGGCACGGCAGAGCGAAGCGAGAAAGGCTTGAGGGGGTTTTGGTTAAGACGCTGCGAGAGGAGAACTTGTAAAGATGCCTGCAAGGCGTCGAGCACACCAGAACCACAGAGACAGTGGAAATAAGGCTCGGGGGTGGGGGGGCAGGAAAAGAGGGAGATGTTGAAGGAAGGCGTTTTGATAGCACCAATGTGAACGACAGCCTTACCATGTTGAACACCTCACTGACCACGACTAAGTCCAAGCACTAAGATGATGTCTTTCTGACCCCCCCTCCCACCCCCATGCCCCATAACTCTTCTCACCTTTTACAACACCTGCGGATCTGAGATGATCTGACAGGAACAAGAGGGGACAGTAATAAACGAAGGAGACTCTGGGCGGATAGATGAATCTGATTGGGGAGTACAGAAGGAGGGTGAAGACGAGGTCATACGAGGCAAAGGAACAGGGAAGGAGTCCTCAGTCTCACATTTCAATTAGCCTTACAGGCTTCCAAGGACACCAAATTGTTTCCAACCACTATTTCTTTCTCTGTCACTGTCTCGCCCCCTCCCTCCTCCCAAAGTCTCTGCCCTTTTACGCTTTCTACTTCTCCCCCCTGACTTCATTGGCTCTTATTAAATCATTCCCCTCATTGTCTTGGATGGATGTGTCACACTGAGGAGCACTTGCGTGTCAAGGGAGCTAATATTGCAGTAGATTTGTTATATTACACACATGACGCTCAAACCCCTCCAGATCTCTGCTGCTACCCAAAACTCAAAGGATTGGGTTTGGGATCAGCTTCACTTTGGGGTGTGTAGGTTTAGTAGCATGTGTTTCTGTTTACACAATGAGTCTGGAAGTTTGCTGTTGTCAGAACTTCGTTTGGGATGAACTGGAACCCAGGCCAGGCATGGATAACATGAGCGGGAGCGAAATCCGGCAGCCAGGTTCATCTGATAGGATTAATGACCACCGTTTTGCAATGTCATGTTCAACAAGAATGTTACCCAGATCAGTATCTCCATGAACACCAACAGTCCTCTACAGGCCTGGTTCGGCTTGTCCGGCACGTGTCCTAACCCTTCATAAGGTTTCATGGCTCGACAAGGATTGAAAGAGGTTCAAATGGTTTGGGAATGTAGCAAAGCCCAAAGACAACTATTTTAATTTTAAACTGGATTCAGATAAAGAGGTATATTTTTTGCCACCTACTTTTTTGGACACTGGATTGTTTAGTGAGTTAAAAGAAGCCTGAGGCCAGCCATTGTTGGTGGAGGCATGGCAAGTGTCCCACTAGTTATTCATTCATTCATTTTCTTATCTGCTTCATCCGGGTCGCGGGTCGTGCTGGAGCCTATCCCAGCAGTCTACGGGCGAAAGGCGGGCTACACTCTGGACAAGCCGCCGCTTCATTGCAGGGCCACATATAGACAGACAACCATTCACTCACACGCACACACACACACTGGATGTTCTTTTGGGTGGGAGGAAGCCGGAGAACCCGGGCAGAACCCACGCACACACGGGAAGAACATGCAAACCTGTGACCTTCTTGCACCACCCACTGCCCCACCGTGCTGCCCTTCTTTTAGTTAGTTTTTTATATAATTACTGAGTATGGTGAAAAATGCTTCTGCTCACAGTGGTAAGGAGAGTCATTGAAACTCACCGGATCCGCCCATCGATCAGGATGGGTTTTCCTGGTGCGTGAACAAAGACTCTGAAAATGTTTGCGAAAGTAGACTTTATGAAATCATGTGGACAGACACGGACAATAAAGACAGAACCTCTGAGGTCGAGGTAACTTTCATATTTGCGGGTGATGTTTCGCTGCCCACATACTTTTGGCAGTGCTTTTTTTTTAAATATAATATATATATATAATATTTGTCCACCTGTACAAAGTGTATCATTTTGAAAAAGAAAGGACATACCTCTGCCAAGACTGAACCATAACCTTCAATTCAATCACGCTTTATCCAAAATCAAACTCAAACACAGGCATGTAACCTTAATTTAAGGTTACATGCCGTCCCAAATCGGGTGAATCGGGAATTTTATCTGGATCTCTTCCAAAATGGTTCAAAATGACGAAGTATGTCTATTTTCACCAAGATACTCATTCCCTGAGAAATTAAAGAAAATATTGAAAATAACTATCTGCGTGTGGGGGGGGCTTCATCCAGATGCAAAACAATATTTAAACGCATCTTTTCAGGCCAAAGTACCACTCTCCCACCGTAATTCATGGAAATGGAAATGGGTTCTGTACTTTCTATGTAATCCTGCTGAAGAGCCGACCAACAAAACAAACGGACACAGCTGTCCTCGGCAGATGCCCGAGGTCGGAGTTGGATGTGGGTCCAGCATTCACAGTTGGGTTCAGGTGGGTTCATCTGGGTTCAGTTTAATGCCTGTGCTGAACCCCTACACACCTACACACACACACACACACACACACACACACACACTTTTGCTCTGGACCATTTTCGTGCAATGTGCAAACATCCTGGAAATGATTCAAAGCGCTACTCTCTTCCTCGTTCTCTGGTTTTGATCACTCGTCCTCTCTTTTGCTCCGTCTGTTTCTCATTGTGAGGGAATGTGGCGTCTGTCTCATTGTCACAGACGTTGGGGGGGAAAAAAGAGCTTCGTCGGCTGCATCTTCATCTGATGCTCTCCTCTTTCCTCCCTGCACTCTTTCTCTCGCTCTCTTTCACACACACACACACGCACACACTGCACATATATGACTTTATTGACTTATTAATGCATGGGTTTGTTTCAGGGGCAGAGCTCCTGTCTGCCAGTCTAACAGACACCCCATGAACCCTCGCCCCCCCCCCCCCCCCCCCCCCCCTCCCCGCCTATATCCCCATCCATGAGTCCCCCGAACCTGAACATGGCACGGGGAGTATACTCATAGAGAAATCAGGGTTCACTCAGGTTTCTCTTCCATCGTTCCCTGCTCCCCCTCCTCTGCCGCTTCCCTCCCCTCTTCACTTCCTACTTCGCGCCTCTTTTTCTCCGCTGTGCTGGGGAAAAGGGGAAGGTATGCCCACATTTCCCAGAACAAAGACAGCCCAATTAAGTCAGTTTGAGTTAAGGTCTGTGTGGCAGGGAAGGATCGGAAGCGAGGCAACTGAAGAGGGAAAGCAGCGGTGGCAGAGGAGCGAACGGCGAGGAGAAGGGAGGAGGGAGAGAGGCAGCCTAACGAACAGGGAAAAGAGGGGGTAAAGCAGAAGAAGTAGAAGACTCGGAAAAAAAAAAGAGGAGCGCGAGTCACTTTGTAGCGGAAGCGGGTCGTCTTCGTTTTTAGCTCCTCAATGGGAGACTATGAAATATTAATAACTGCTCCAGCCATATACTTCAGAGGCCTATGGTAAAACTTAAAGTCTAATGAGACGCTGCTCATGAATTGCTAATGGGGATGCTGGAATGTGTGTTTTTTTTTGTGTGTGTGTTTGAGTGTCTATGTGTGTGTGTGTGTGTGGGAAAAAAAAGGAGGGGTCAAGCTGGTATAGCTGAGGGGTGGAGTACAGCAGAGCGTTCAGTCTTTCAAAGAGGAGATGAGAAACTTCATTAGAGGCTTGAAGTTCTTCCTGCTGCACATCTGAGCACCGCCATGCGTTCTTGAACCGAGAAGTAACGTCTCTGTTCTCTGCAGTCCGACTGTCTCTAACAAACTTCGAAACCATCCTGTTAATTGAAACAAAATGGAAATGCATTTAGTTACGTTTTTTTTTCCACTAACTCCAATTTTTTTTCCATGCTTAGATTTTTATGTATGTTTGAAGGGCAGAATTTGTAACAACATGTCGGTGTTTACATTCGTCCTATACTCTGTCTGCGCAAACCACCTGTCATTTCATCACACATGAAATCATGACATCACAACTGTGCACTTCAATTGTTGGGATATCAAAATGCGAGGCATCAAATTTCAAGATAATTAAGTTGTGATGACCTCTTGAACTCACACAATGAAGCAATGGCTGGTTTAATTTCAGAGGTTGAGTTCTTAGCAAAATAAAGTGGATCGGGGGTTCACAAGAGACACAAAATCATACATATCTGTTTAACATGGCCCCACCGCCAAAGTGTGTTCAAGAAAATGTGGAACAAAATCCTGCATCTTTGACATTGTTCTACCAAATTATGTAGCAATTAATCCTGCTGTTTTTGCTTAATCGTGCTAGAAAGGTTTTTTCAGACAGATAAGATAAGACATTGCTGACTAGACCTTTATTTGTGTGACAATTTCAGGAACAGCCAGCGAACCCAATTACTTTAACAACTACATAACAACTACAACTGTTCTGTAGTTGTATATGATCCTCAAATTGAAGTTTAGCTATAGAGCTGCACAGTAAGACCGAAGCAGGGAATTTTACCAATCTATAAAATCCAAGAAAATCTTTCTTCAATAAAGTCACTGATAATGATTTACCTTTAATATTTAAAATATAAAAAAATAAAGTCCAAATGCTCCATTAAAATCACTGTTAATCTCCATTTCCCTTCCGTAACACATTCTGCATCCCTCTGCCATTGTCTCACGTTGGTCTCCACAATGGTCCGAATTACCTGGCTGAGCCTCCGGATCTAATCTAAACCAGAACCGGCAAGCCTTAAAGATCCTTGCATAGCCCCAGCTGAGTGAAACGACCAAGCTGAGCGATCAGCTGGGGGGGTGGGGGGGGGCTGTGTGCATGCTGGGGAGCCCAGGGGTGTCGCCCTGCATCATACCATTGCTTATTGACCTCATTTCCTTCCTCCCTCAAACTCCCCTGGCAGCTGCTGATGTTGAGTTGCTGAGGCGGGACGGAGTCGAGCTCGGTTAGATAAATAGGTGTGTGGTTAAAAATAAAATATGAGCAAATATCAAGTCGATGTCTTTCCATGATGAACAATGGATTGATTGTAAACTTAATCAGTACCACAGCGGATGCCTGTGGAAGCAAATGGCCCTGAATTGATTGAAATAAGTTATTTTTGATCAGATTTCCATATGCATGACTGTTTATTATTAGCCAGGGCCAATTAGTAGAGAGCAGGAACAGCAGGAGAATTGTTAGCGCTCGAGCACACAGTAATGAAAGATTTCAGACTTCAACTTAGTTTATTGAGAAAGTAGGCTACTTTCAGAAGCTGCATTTTGGAGGTGTTGCTAAATGTGTGAAGTGGCAATGATTTATTTCCGAGCACCATGTTTTCTGCCTCATCACAGATTGGCTAATGAGCGCGTAAATACATAAAACAATTTAGTCTGGGAGAAAATCTCACCTACCAATAGGTATGGACATTTGCTTAGTGTTGGCAAAATTAATGAGAATCCAACCCGAATCCTTGTATTATGGATTTTTATTGATTATTTTTGTTTCTGTAATACATCTGATGTGAGTTAATAGTTATTAATATCGGCCATCAGATAATATCTGCTAACAAATGCAACATAATAAGATGATACTCTATTGATTCCTGGAAAGCAGCGCAGGACACTGGCTGAAATGATGAAGTGGGCAGGAACCGGGGGATCTGTTTACTCTGAGGTGGGTGCCTGCATGCACAGATTTGGATGTAGATGTAAAAGTACACATTCAACTGAACAAAAACACCTAAATGACAACTTTAAATAGAAAGCCTGTAGAATGCATATCCATAATCAAACTACTCAAATCCTGTAAAATGAATTTCATTTGACTGGATTTGTAACAGCCAATCGTGTCAATCTGGCAGATCCTCATTCAGAGAGCAACCCTCGAAATATATATATATATATATTTTCCTGACTAAAACGTTAACTATAATGGGGCCTATTATTTTCCGAGATTCGGAAACCTGTAGGTTCTGCATTGACCTGGGGGCAAAGAAAAGGAGCAGCTGGAACAGTTCACAAAATGCTTTTTTTTCTTCAATGAAATAGTGGATTCATTGTTTCAGCACTGATTCATCCATCCATACATTTTCTTGTAAACGAGACGATCGCAGTCAAACCAGTCAACAGCTGCCTTGCGGGTCACGAGTGTTGCTGGAGCCTGTCTCAGCTGGCTGCGGGCGTAAGACGGCGTACACCCTGGATGAGACGCCAGCTCAGGGTGGGGCAGCACTAATTCATCGACTACACTGCTGCTGCATCTACTGTGCGCCTCTCTTCTATAGAATTAGAAAAGACATCACGCCCTCAAAGCTAACTGTTGACGTAGAGACATTTAGCACGGTTATATCACCAGTTGTACAGAATGACTAAATCCCCTCTCCGATCATTGCATTATTTTTTCATCAATTAAAAAATGTTTTCTGCCTCAGGCAAGCAGAAAATTATTTTTTGCAACACTGCGGGAAATTCCTTGAAATGTGTCACTTTCCATTCAACCAGTCTAATTCAATACGATTCTATTTGCATAAAAATGCATGGATGATAAGGTAGCGGCTCCGTAGAGTGTGGAGGACGGGGGGGGTAACATGTATTTATGTGTTTGTCCTCTGCTCTATATATACAGTATGTCTGTTAACATGTGAGTGAACAAATGGCCGTGATTTGTTAATGCAGATCTATCTATCTCACCGTGAGTGCTTGTTTAAGTTGCCGTGCACGGGGGGCATGTGTGTAACACTTCCATAGTAAATATGTAGTGTAGGAGTACATTACACTGTGAGTGTGTGTGTGCATGCATGTGTGTGTGTGTGTGTGTGTGTGTGTGTGTGAAGGGGAGGAGGGGAGCAGCCTTTCCGCATGAGTGGGGCTGTCAGTGGGCATCAGTCAGCCAGGCAGCGACAGGCGGAGCAGATCATTAGCAGAGACAGAGAGAGAGAGGGAAGGAGAGGGAAAGGGAGAGCAGAGAGGGAGTGCAGGGACAGAGCGGAGGGACGGCCTCAGCGCTGCGTCTTTAATGTCTGTCTCAGAGAATCACGCCGACAGGCCTGTGCGCTGCTCAGTCACGCAAACATACCGCTATGACCATCCTGCCCCCCCCCCCCCCCCTCTGTCCTCCCATCGGCTTCATTACTGGAGGCTTCAACCGCCGCCACGTCTGTCAATATCTCCTGAGTGAAGCTGCAACGTTTTGTGATTAGAATATTACTCAGCAAGACTGATACAGCATCATAGGGCATTAAAACTCCAGCAAGAGTTCACAGTTGAATTAATAACGGCCATTAGCACAGCAGAGTGTGATTGAAATAATGTATTAGACTCGCATCACATTAATGAGTATTGTGTTCACGTAGTCAAAGCATTATTCAAGGGAGTACATCTGTAATTTTGCATTGTGCGACTGGCCGAAGTTTGGGAAGTGGAAGGAATTCTCAAGCAGAGGCCGAGACATCCGGGAGCGCTGCTCCCTCCTCGCCAAAAACTCCAGATCCTAAAATTCCCATATTGCAACATTGATGCTGCATTTTGACGTAATTATTTTCTCCGACTTTGACGAAGCCCCCCCCATCCAAAGAGCTGGGAGGGCTATGTTAAAACTGTTGTCACGGGTCGAGGAGTACATCACCAGGAAGCCCATCCTCCTGTGTAAATAAAACACAATATTTTCCTTTGAAATATAAGAAAAGGCATGTGGAGGTACCTCTTGAGCATTCGTGGAAGTTGTATAAACTATCTGATCTTTTATTTCAGTAGCAATACCACAATGAATAATACACCACTCCATGGACGTCCATCCATCCACCCATTATCTGTGGTTTACACAGTCACGGGGCTTTGGAGCCTATCCCGGCTGACATTAGATGAGAGTTCTCATCATTACAAGCCTGACAGATCGGAAGATGAACAACAATTCAGTCACATCCACATGCCCTGGGAAGTTGGAGTCACCAATTTACCTTTATTACATGTTTTTGGACACTTTCTAGAAAAAAATAAAATAAGCATAAAATATATAAAGGCCCCTCGTCTAGATATGACCCTTTGTTTTTGCTATGAGATGATGCTATCCACAAATTCACGTCATGCCTCTGTCCGCCCTCTCTTACCGAGTCAGTTCAGGAAGACCTTGTTTAATTCTCCCGCTCTCCTCCGCGCCTCTCCTTTGCATTTTGCCCTTTCATCGCTCAGCGGCTGGGGGGGCCATAACTCACCTTTTAGTGCTGCATCTTGTGGTGACCACCTTCCACTCAACAACACCATTAAATAAGCAGATTAATGCGGCTATTAAATCCACACATCGACTTTGGTGGCACTCATCAAAGACAGTATATATGACTAGCGGTATCAGGGATTTGATGAAGTCAGACTTTCAGAGGACCAATAAATCAGTTAGGGACGCGCAATCTAACACTTCACAAGGTAACAGTCTGACAGGAGGAAACAGTTACCAGAACATGAGCACAATGGCACTTTTCTCTCTTCAGGAATAGACAGATGATTACTATCATTGCAGCATTTTAGCATGGCTGAGCTAACATGTATGGGGGGCTTGCAGCAAAATAATTTAAGAGCCCCTGTTAATCCCCCACTGAAAAAGCCTCCATGATAAGTAAATGGGAAAATCCAGATTTGTTATGTATCGCAACAGTATGAGCAAGCCTGTTCTGATCCGGATGAAATTTGTTGGTAAGATAGAAGTCCCGACCCTACATGACTGTGCCAAATAAACGTAAACATTGGTCAATAATCAACCGAGATATTGAGGAGCAAATGTCCATTGAATTCAATGTTAATGAACATTTCAAAGTGATTCATATTCCAGGATCTCTTCTGAATCATCACCAACGTTCCCGGTAACATTCCTAACATTTCCTGAAAATGTCATAAAGATCCATCCATAACATACAGTATAAGTTATGTGGCTAACAGACAGACAGACAGACAGACCAAGGCCGATGATTACATAAACCCTGCCTCGTGCGGAGGTACCGGTAATTATCTGATGGCCATGTGATTGAATGATTGATTGACTTCCATGCTTGTCATGCAGATATGAACACAGAGGACTGATGAAGATCTTCCAAACCCGAACAACAACCATCTGAAGCTCTAAGTCAACATGCCTGGACAAAAATGATAATTTAATGAATAGAAAGTTACAGCCACGCGTTAGTAATCAATACTCCAAATATGGCTACTGCTGCAAAGTACACATTTCTAAATTATTCTTTGAAATCGAGTTTTCTTGTAAAATAATGTAAAAAATATAAATTGTCATCTTACTTGTCTTGTTGTATTATTTAGTTTATTTATTTGTAGATTTATAAATGCAAGTAAATTTCAATTTGTAATTTTATCTTTTTTTTTTATCATACATTAAAATCTCTTAGGGAATTTGGAACAACTTTCTTCCTCTTTAAGTAATCTACAATTTAGACACGTATCAGAAAAATTGACAGAAACTCCATGAATATTTTCACTTATCTCATATTATTGTTAGCTATGTAATAATTTATACACTTCCAATTTTCCACCGACCAAAAATAGCCGTTCCCTCAGATGTAACTAAATGCTGAGCTGGCTCATCTCTAAGTGAATTCACCTTTAAGAGAGTCATTTTTAAAGTGTGGCAGTCGAGGGAGACGAGGACATGGTCTGTAGGAGAATAATAAATCAAGCCCTTCTACTGGTGACCAAACATACTGTGGACTTTATGCTAAGCTTGGTCACTGCTGGTCACGGTTGAAATATTATCCTCGTAAAACTTTGCAGCAGTTCTATTTTCTGTGTTGAAAGCAGGACTACAATACTCAAAAGTACATAGAAATCACATAAATTCTCCAATTCGCCAAAGCACAGAGAGGCCGAGGATGAGAGGGACAGAGTTTAGATATACAGGGAGGGGGGTGAGAAGGGGAGGCGAGGCAGGGGCGGGGCAGAGTAACAGAAAGAGTCTGGAGTTCATACAAGGCGAGCTGTCGCCGGGCTCGGCGTCAGCCATCACATGGGCGGCATGCTAAACGGCAAGCTCTGAATCCTGACCTATTTCCATCAAACTGACACAGAAATCCACGGAGAGGCCCACAAGTGATATGATACGTTCATATACCGTAACGTAAAGCCGCCTTGGCTCCAAAACTCTTTAATAATGTTTCACTAATAATGTGAAGAATAAGTATTGGTGAATCACTGCCGCATTCAGCTCCATCTTGAAAAGCTTTGGTAGTAATTTGTCTAAAAATGCCGTTGGACTGATGAATATTCATGAAGTGAAAAATGCTCTTCCCTGACCCGTCTTTGTGCTGACAACAGACAGCAGGCTCGTTCTTTTTCTGCGTCTGAGCTCACCCAGACATCGTTAACAGACACCTTCCCCGGAGTAGAAACCGCTGTTAGACACTTTTTTTTTTTTTTAAAACAAAGGCGATGAGCAAATGAGTCTTGTTAAAACACAGCAAATGATCCTGCTCTTAAGGCACTAATGGCTTTATTTTTTTTTCAAGTCGGCTTTTATCAACTATGATCAAAGTGCAATTAAAGACACAATGAAAATGAATTCAATTGCCTGCACGGGAATGTGACTTGATTGATGTGGCACATCACCTGAACACGACTGAAACTAAGCTGAGAACAATGCAAATTAAAGCTGATTGATAGTGCAGGAAAATGACGGAGTGTAGCGCTTTCTAAATGCCCTCTAGCCAATACAATCATTAATTTTGACAATTTTAGAATCAGAGAAATATAGATTTTATTTATTCTACTTCTGTCACACTTTCGCTACATTACTCTGGATTACACTGGCGTCATGTAAGAATGCACCTGTGTTCTTATCCTAAACACTACTGGTGAAGTGAGGACATGGCTCGCATTTGTATTTTGTCAAAATTTGCAAATGCAACAGTTCAAAAATGATTTGCACCTACCTTTACTTCCATTGGACATACAACATACACACATGGAAGAGCATCCCTAACTCGTCGAGTTGCACTTCATTCAAACAAAACCATAGATCCACATCATACTTGCCCACAAATGGTCCATTTCCGGACCTTGTTTATTTGAAGCTGATGCATTCAGTGAATCCAAATGATCAAAGGAGCAGTAATGGATAAAGATCAGTATTCCTCACCTTTCCACATGTGTAGGAAATATCTGAAAACTTAAATCTTGCATTTTGAAGAAAGTGTTTTCATTTTTATTCCTGAATTAGTTAACCCGGATCCGCACTAAAAATTGATCAGGGGTTTCCAGGCCCACCATGCATCCATCTCTCTAAGACTCATACTTAAAATATGATTAGTTTCGAGTACAAATAGCAAATTATTAATAATATTAATATTAATATACATTCATTACATATTTACTATTAATCTGCAGGGAAGTTTGGTCTGGAACCTTTTTCTGTCTCAGTGTTCTGCCTCGGTTATCCAGTACTTTTTTTTTATGTATCATTTAAAACCTGGATTATTACATCTGTATACATTTTTTATGACAATATTGTACGGTATACTTTAAATCCAGTAAAAAGAAGAAAAATATTCAATGAGCATCTTAGAGGGGAAAAAAGAGATGTCTACCTATTACTAAAGTTCATTCCCCTAGAAATCAGAGCATCAAAAAGTGCAGCGGTAGGAGCAATACATGAAACATTTATTCACAGAAATCATATCTCAGCATTAACAATTTATCTTAGGATCTGTAGACATTGATGAGTCATGGCAGGTTAGTTCATACTTCATCCTCTGTCCCACTCTCTTGCTTTGGCATTATAAATTTGTTTTACGAGACTGGATTTAATCTTGATTGTCTGTTACAATCACCTGAGGGGAAGCAATTATTTGAATGAAACGCGAGTCTGACAGTACGTGTCAAGCAGCAGCAGCAGCGGTTCTCCTGTTTTTACACGCCCTCGTCACTTCAGCTCTACAGAAAATTCGGGGTTGGAAAAGCTGTGATCCAGGTCATCCAGCGTGGCGGCGAGCATTAATCACAGAGCTGCTCTTCTCCAACTGATTATCTCCCATCAATCTTAGTTTGCCGAGCCCTCCAAACAACAGAAAGCCCTCGTGAGGATCTGATTAAAAATGTAAGCGACTCATAATAAGAGAACATGCCCGGCCTTGGAGTCGATGCTCTGTGATAGTCAGAAGCTCTAAGTGGGATTTATCTGCTCTTCTCCAAATATCTATTCACCTGCTCAAACAAGTATTTGGATCTGATATCCATGAGGAGACCTACTGCTAAGAATCAGTGCACTGTACGTGTGTGTGTGTGTGTGTGTGTGTGTGTGTGTGTGGTAGTCAGCTGCAGACAGAAGGGGGAGTGACTTTGAGAGTGTCTGAGAGGCACATCCTGCCTGCAATTAAGGTGGAATCAGAGAGAGATCTGCGCTGCCTTGATAATGAGCCTCATCTGAATTATTAAATAGAGCTGTACCCCGCGGACCTGGACTCCCATCAGGCCTGACTATACAACAACAACAGCACACACAAATATACACACAGAGCATCTTTGGATCTATACAAACCTCTATCAAACCCATTTCAGCATGTGCTGGAACTCTAAAACGAATCCTGTTTGCAGGAAAAATCAGGGCAACACATGACTTGAAGTGGTGCAAAATAAAATAAATTAAAACACGGCGAGTGCGCGATTATTTATTAAAATTCCTAAATGCTATAATAAACAGAAAGTTTGTGGGTTGAATACTTGATGAAGCAACTGTATCATTAATCACATCAAAATGTCGTGCAATATCAGATGAATGACGACAATACACCGTTTTCCTGTTTCGAATTTGTGCGGTATTGTTGATTGTTAGCATTTCAACGGTTACTTTAAAATATGAAGTCATGACAACATGAAGTACTACTTTACAATAAAGTAGCTGTTTTGTACAGTAGCACAGTTGCTGTTTTTGTTCGTACGATGCAGTCATTCATTGCTATTTATAATCTCTTTCAAGATTTGTGTAAAAAATAAATAAATAAATAATGAAGAGAAAATATGATGGAAGAAATGCACACATTGATTTTCCACGTCAGCTGGAGCCTATGTATCAGCTGGCATGGGGCAAGAGGCGGGCAGGTCAGGAAAGATCATTCACAAAGAGAACCCACACTGAGACACGGAGAACATGTGAAACTCAACACAGAAATGCTTTGACATGTATTAATGATAAAGATGAGGAGCTTCCTGTTGCAGAACTAGCGCAGATGTTGGAGATGGAAATATGCAATCAGAAATGCTCACTGGCATTTTGGGAAAAAAAAAAAGTCTGGTTTGTTGGTGAACATCAATCAAATTAAACACATTTCCCGTGATAAGGTTGGCTTCCTTGAGAGATGCCACATCAGTTGGGAACACTGTGTGGTAAGTGCAAATTTTGAAGCAAGGGTCATAATTCCACTTCAATTTTTATTCTTTTTCTGCAGTCATTTTTAAACTCAATCCGCTACAGCACATATTTAAGCTGTCCACAAATTCTTTCATGGGTTTTGAGAAAATTGTTCAATTTGAAGTGTGACGCACACACATGATACCCACACACTCACAGACAGGCGGAAGCCACTCCCCATGCCCGGCCCACGTCATCGTGGGGGATGATGATTATCAAAATAAAATCACCCAACCTCGGACAACAACGATGTTCTTCTTTTTATGCACAGTTGGATCCAGATATGGATCATAATCTCAATAGGTGGAAGGGGTCAAATGTAAATTCAGACTCAATCAAATGTATTGTGGCTGTCAAAAATAAAAAAGGTTAAATCAAGACAGATGATGATTGTGGATAGGGCCAATTCAAATAAAGGCAGGACTTGTGATTTGTAAAATGAATCAACGGCAATCCGGTCTGCATTAAAACAAAACCTTTTCTACATGAAGTATTATGATGTTGGTTGTGTTTGAACTAAATCAAAGAAATGTCATGTTGATTGTAATTTGCTTATCATCAAGCTCTACAAAGAAAAGTGACAGCCCAGCTTTCCTTTATTTTAATCAGTTGCATAATCTTTGAGTGATGCCATTTAAACACAGACTGATTTGAGACCTCTGCGCTGCCTTACCCCCGCAACAATAAAACAAAAACAAAAAGCTTGGAAAACAATTAAGGCAGGTTTGAAGGTTTTTATTGTAAATTGTATAAAAACAATTTTCCACGTTCTACTAATTGATTTCATGTCAATTGAACTTTAACGAAATGCAATCATGACCTGGAACAGTAAAGAAAATACAAGCAGAGTACGAGATAGAAAATCAATGGCTGCCTGAAATGTATTGATAAATGCACACAGCCCATAAAAGAACATATAGCATGCAGTTTTAAATTATTAGCATTAAAGAAAACAACACGTGGTCTGCTGTTAGGGGCATAAAAAAATACAAAACTACCAGAGATGTGAGTACGATTTCACTAAATCCTTCATAATCTAAACTTCTACAAAGTTTGCAATCATGAGAGAAGGTCCCTGATTTGTCAACTTATGAGACGTAGAGGATTATGCCGCGACCTGTTCCCTGACTCAGACTCAGAAGAAAGAGGACTGCGTGTTTTCTACCAAGCTCTGCTCATCATCTGATCCAGACACCAGAGCCTTGTGAAACCCTCATGTCTGGGAGACAATGCGTGCTGCTCTGGCATTTTATGACACACAACCAGGCACGATTCCCAAGATCCGCCTGCCTTGACTGACTGCTGTGCGTCTGGACTTGGTCGTCTCGTTGGAATTTCCATCTGTTGAATGCTCCCCAACATTTTATTCCAGCTGATTTATTCCAACTGGCTGAAGTGCGAGGGACGAGCTGCAGAATACTGCGCTCGATTCCAACCGCTGTGACTCATTTAACCAGCGAACAGCCCCGCCTCTTCTGCCGGTGCATCCCTCGTTTGGATCCCAGGCATCCACCAGATTGAAGTGATATCTACTGCTGCTCTATTCAAAATGACTTTTGTAGCTCGACAGCGACTGAAAAGCTCAATGATCCTCTCGGATCAAAATCTGTCCATCGCCGCATGGCCTCCGCTCCACTCGAGTCCAATGAGAACCGTCCAACTGTTTTCTCTGCTTTCACTGGACTCGTCTGATGATTTTTAATACAGTCTCAGATTCAACAACCCTTTGCCTTCCAAATTCCTCTTCCTATTCTCCACCCCCGGTTAACCAAGCTCCAAGCCCCGCCAACTCGAGAGCTGCCTCTCCTTCTGCATGGGCTTTTGTGATAATAACAATAACTGTGTAGCGGCGCAGAGGGCTTTCTGTTGAGCCAGCGCCAGGCCGGCTGGCACGGGGAACCCTCTAAAGCCTGTTCTGCCATCTCCAACCGATTCCCCTCTGTCTCGGCTGGCACCGGAGCACCACAGGCATTAAGGCTGCTATCAATGTGCTCAGCAGCAGGGGCCACCGCCACCACTCTCGCACTCCCTCTATCTGCTGTCTCCCCCCCCGCCTCTCTCCGTCTTCCACTCAATTCTGAATCCCAATTCAAAAACGGTTTTATTGGCAGAACAAATAACACCTTGTTCATCAAAATGCCTCCTTGCCTCGTCTTTATTCTCTCCGTCTCTCTCTGTGCTGTGCACCTTATTCGCCCCTATCCATCTCCCGCAAGTGGAATCTCAGCGGAACAAGGTCAGGGCCATCAGCGTGGGCTGTAATACTTTACGTGAAGCGCATTTTGATGCGTTTGCATGCAGATTAGTAGAATATTAGTGGTGAAGACAGTAATCAAGGGACACGAAAGAAGGTAAACCAAGCTCAAGCCAGTTTGACTGTGTTTAGGATATTTGATTTTCACATCTAAAAGTATGTTAGTTTAGAATTTGGTATAATTTCTTTTCTGTGTTTTTTTGTGAGCAATCAAGTAATACAATTTCAATTTTCGTGCGTAGATCATCTTATTTGTTATAATCCTTTTCAAATTTTATCAGGTTTCATCTTCACAACTGAATAAGCATCAAAATCATCAACAGCAATTGAAGTTACGGTTTGGGGGATTATTTGCCATTGTGTTAATTCCTCATGAGAGCGTAATAAAATAATAACATTTATTCAGGATGCATATTGATCCATATATTTTATTTCTTTAAAACACATTCATATATTCAAAAAAAATATTTACATTTGGCCTCCTATTACTAGGTGAGATAACGTGTTTAAAGATAAAGGATGTTACAAAAAACAATTATATTTAAATGTTTATTTATAGTAGCTTTTTAATAATTAATTTAAAACAGAAATCGTGCAGACAACAGAAGCGTTAAAATCTTCATTTATCTTTTTTATTTGTTATCAATAACTGAACCTCACAAGCTTGTCACTCTAATGAAACACTGTCTGATAGATCAGCCCTATTTACTATGTTGACAAATGAAATAGGATCGACATCACATCCTCAGAAACCTGCAAATGCCGTCTCCAGGCTCCAGTTGAACACTCCCATGAGTTGCAATTTACAAATGCTAAAATTTACAGCTGTTTGACAGTACAGGTGTCATTAAGGATGGAAAAGATGATGAAGTGTCAAAAATCTTGATTTACTGCTCACTATAGAGTTAATTAGTGAGAGTCTAGTATACCGGGAGTTGTGAACGGGTGAACAAGAGGGCTATTTCAGACACCTCTTTCCTTGTCATCAACAAGGTTCCTTAAATCTACCTGGAACACTCAGATGATTTCTGCAGGCGGAAAGACGGTTTGGGATAAATTACATTTGAAGAGGCGCCACAAATACAAAGTTCAATTTAAAACCTGACTGCCTGTCAGGGTCTGCATGGGTTTGGATCAAGTAGCAGGGCTCTGCCATGTACAGGTATGCGGAATTATCCATTATTCCGTGGAGATTAGGAGCTCCGACATAATCCGTGCAAAAATCAACATACTGGTGGAGAACCAGCTCAATCAGGCCGACAACGAGACGTACGCCCATCACAACACCAAAGCAAACCTGCCAGTTTAGTAGTTCCATAAAATCTAATTTTATCCATACTTTGAGCTTCTTAGTTCAGCCAATCAGATCAAAGTAACAATGGCACTGACTGAGTAGACAGTTGAGAATTTTGCATTTGTTGATTTAACTGCGCAAACCTCAGAGAGGGTCTAAATCACAGCTGCATGAGGCTACAAAATCAAACACTATACATGTATTGATCAATGTTAAGTCGTATTTGATCACACTAGCTCTTAGTCAGTCTTGGTAAGTCACACTCCGGAAGCCCTGGTGTGATAAAGGTCTGTTTCGTGTTGCCATCGCTGCTGCAGGACCAGGACGTTTTTGTTTCAATTATGGGCTAGTTAATCCTGACTTTGAGAAGATATCAGGAGGTATTGATATCCTTCAGGTTGTGATCAGTGGATGTAAGTCTTAGACAAGTTACAGTTGTTTCCAGGAGGCACTAACCAACCCTAATACCTGTGACTGTGGGTGTTAGAGGCTCCATGATATTATGCCCAGTCACTTACCGGTATTTTTTTTTTTTTATCCAAGTCTGAGATCAAAACTTTTTATTCACTTTTTTTGACTGAAAAAAAAAATAACTAATCACAGTAATTGTAGTTCTGCTCACTGAACATTTTTGTACATTCATCAATTTCATCCTCATCCTCATTAGTCTCTGGAAAGTCATCAGCCGCCACTACCACTGCAGTGTCTGGACTCAGACGGAGGATTTATTTTGCTGCCACTCTGGACAGTTGCCCTTTAACCAGAATCTCGCCGTAGTCTGAACGTCAAAGGGTTTCTGACAGACTCATTATTACACCATCTGTTGTAATGACAAATTATCTTCTCCTGACTGAAGACACTCTGAATCGTGAAGCCGACAGGTAGAAACACTGCATGGTGTCAAAACATGATACAGTACAGCATGCAGGTTGGCCAGCGCTCAGCGCAACATGCCCACACAGGAGCACTAGTAAAATGTAGGTGAGTGTATGCATGTGAGTGTATCTGCACCACCACCACCATCACCGTGACACCTACTGACCTGAACCCACTTCATATGGTCAAACACAGAATCTGCTCTCAGACAAAATAACAAATGTGACCCAAACACTTGACCACAATTAGTGAAGCACGTTCAGATGAATGCATGCATCGTCATCATGTTAAATGGTTAAGCAACACGGGGATTGTGCTGTATTTATGTGGGTGCATGACCACAATCAAATGAATCCATAATGGATGCAAGAAATGTGTGAAAGAAATCCAATAAACCTCTGTAGCCTCGGTGCTTGTAACTTAAACAAGTGAATGGCACCACAACGTAGTGTCGGCGCATGTCTGTGTGTGTGTGTGTGTGTGTGTGTGTGTGTGTGTGTGTGGGTGCGTGCATGCGTGGTATTAAAAGGTAGGAAGCTCTGGCCCTGATGAGGACAAAGAGCCCAGCGGCTGAATTGAGCAGCGGCTCCCAGACAGGATTACACAACAGCTCTTAAAGACTGCTTTTAATAGCAAGACTCCGACTGGATCTTATTTCCCTCCCACTCACCTCATCCAACCATCCGCCCATGTACTATACACCCCCCCTGTTCAGTCAAAGCCGAAACACACAGGAATGTGCGAGGGCTTACACATATTGTCGACACGTGAAACGATTCTGTACCTCTACGGTTTGTATCTCATTAAAATCACTGCCAACTCTTACAGTTCAACGTGTCTACTATTGAGGAGGAGTGTTTTTGTGATTGAATCAAGTTGTTCTTCAGCCTGAACTTCAGCCTCTCTCAGCCAATCATCTCCCTTGCCAGACCACCCCCCCCCCCAAAAAAAACAACAAAAAAAACAACAACCTTCACACAAAGCTGGAACGTGAAGCAGGTATCAAGCTGGGCATCCAGCACAAACAAGGCATCCAGAATTAAGCCTTGCTTTAAATCCAATTTTAAAACCCCCACACCATGAAGATTGGATGGCGGTGGTTGCTGCCTCCACTCAGACCCAACTCCAAGGGTGATTTTATTGAGATTAATCTGCGTCTAAATGTTATTCCAATGGGGGGGCTGGTATGGATCTGAATGAGGTGTTTGAGCAGGGGAAAATATTTTAAGGAGAAGCAAACAGGGAATTTTGGGTCAGCGGGGCGAAGGTGGCGCAGTGGTTGAGAGGGTCATCGTATGATTAAGAGGTTGGCGGTTCGATCCCCGGCTCAGGCGCATGTGTACACTGTCATTGTGTCCTTAGGCAAGACACTTCACCCACGCCTGGGCGCATGCGCAAGCTGTGACCAGCGGCAGGGTGTAACTGCTGTAAACCAGTTCTACCTTCAGGTACAGGTAAAGTCACCTTACACCTTTTTTTTACCTTACAATACTGGGCATAATGCTTCGTCTACTTGCCACGAGGAGTGCTCCTCAGACTGGGATAACAAATGTATGATGTCCCCTGAGGGATCTTCGTTGTTTTAAAAAATAATAACCCCGGTGATGCCATGGTGATGTCATCAGTGTTATCTCAGCTTTGGTTATAGATGCACAGAAAGCCAGAGAAAGGCAGAGAGAGAGAGTCTAATAAAAGATTTTGTTGGGCTGCCTGATGGGACTTGTAGAAAAATTGTTTTTGGATGTCTGGAAATCTCATGTGTCAATGATGATTTCACTGAGTTTATGGAATTAAAATCATAAATCAGTGTCGTGGCCCCTCAAACATTTCCCCAGAGTTATTTTAAGGTTGTTATTATGTTGATGGATGGATGCCGGAATATATGCCAGGAAAGACTGATGTCAAATTTAACAAGAAGGCAGTTAACTGTCTTCTCCCGTGTTCTGTTAGAGTTAACAGTGTGTGTCCAGATTTTTATTAATTCCCATTAACTCGAGTGTTAACCCCAGCGGCCCTTTGATGAAACCCCCACGCAAATACAAAAGGCCAGCCACATGAGGAGGCACCAAAATAGATTTAGAAGCACATAGTTTCTAAAAGAAAGAGCTCGTTTTAAATTGCATTTATATCGAATTTACTAAACTTGATAATATGCAGTTTAGTAAATTCTAAATAAATCTGATTTAAGGAGCTTCTTTAAATATCTAAAAAGTATAATTCAGCAGCAAAACTTTCTCGAACACAAAGGAGAGTGTGAGAAAAGCTGTAGGCTCTGAAAACAAAAGACCATTAATCCTCACAGAATGGGTGGTAAATTTGAGTAGATTACCAAACCAATCTATTAGATTAAACCCCTATGAATTTAAATGTAAGAGATAATCTGCAGTTACATCTGTTTGCTGTGACACCCCATGTCATCATCTCTTGTTATTGTCCTTTTAAACCCCTCGCCTTGTGCCATGCTTTCGGACAGCCTGTGCGTAATTCTGTGCGCGCGCACTGGATAGCAGGGGAAGGGGTGGATCCCAATGGTTTACCCTGAGCGCCCAACCGTTGGCGTGGGTGATGTTTCAAATTGGGCAGGAGGGAGGCACTCTACCCCCCCTACCCCCATGTGAATTTAAGTATGAAACAAAATACCTAACTGACGCGTCGCAGCGCGTAATAGCTGCCTATCCAAATGGAACGGCGAGGACGGGGAAGCTTGGCTTTTGTGACTGCTCCTATAAGCATTTCCTTATTACGGTGAACCCACTGAACCTGTATCCAACGCATGCTCGCCACATCGTTTCCTCACACGCGTGGAGTGACATCGGGGCGCGCAACTGACGTAAATCCCTGGAGCCAGGGGTCAATCATGTGGCTTTCAGATATGCAGATGATGACTTCCGATGCAGACACAGACTCAGCCTAAATATAGTGCAGCTTCTACCCAAAAGCCTCTCAACATGCGGTGTGGGAGAATGATTCCATGTGGCCTTACCTTCCATCCTGCTGAACTGTTGCTGTCGCCTTTATCCTTGAAATAAGGAACAAAGCGGACCATCCAGTCATAGATTTGGGACAGGGTGAGTCTCTTCTCCGGGGTGCTCTCGATGGCACGGGTAATGAGGTCTGCGTAAGACAGGTTCCCCCACGCGTTCCTCCTGGAGGACTTGGCTTTGCGCAGCTGGCCGGCCACGTCAAGCGCAGCGCCGGACATGCAGGTAGGAGCGGCCACGATCGGAGCCGGGGCGCCGGCCGGATGCTTGATCTCCGCCGGTGCGCCTCCTTCTCTCTCCGCTCGGCAAGCGGGCACGTTGTATTGCTCCACTTTGACCGATGCCAGGGCCAGACCCCGGCTTGCCTCTTCCCCCCCGGAGAAATCCTCTGCGCACGGCAGCGGCCAGGTGCACGACCGCGACCGACTGTGAGGCTCAAATTCCGAATCGATTTCAACCTGATGCGCCTCCATGCCGCTGTTCTTCATCATCATCATCATCAGCATGGTGATCTCGCGCTGAATACAAGTCCAAATCGGGCAAGGTCACTATGACAGAAAAGACAAGAAAAAAAAAGAAAAAGAAAAAGAAAGCCTGTCAGTTCTGACGTTACGGGAACGTTCAAACGCCCGAACGGATCCCTGGTAAATAAAGAAATAAAAACATGCGTCTCGTCTCACACAGAGAGAGGATCAACCGGTATGAACAAGCTGCGGGGATATTATCATTCTCCTCAGCGCAACAATGTGGCATCAGGACAGATGGAGGTGCATCCGAGGCACCAACAACGGTATCAGTCTCTCCTCCATGTTCGCTGTGACTTCACGCAGGACCAAGTGTCGGTCAAACGCGCGCTGTGGAGACGCCACTTGGAGACTGTCTCTGTCTCTGCGTTCCGGCTGCAGCAACAGTTGATCCTTCTGACAGTCCAACGCATGCAGGGTAAAATGAGCGCTCATCAAACTGCCCCCCCCCCCCCCCTAGTTTGTCTTTGTGCAGCCCCGTTGGTGACCGACTTCAGCTGAAACTCACCGCTCAATTACTCCCTTAGAAATAGAAAACAGGCTCTCATGAATCATTTATATGACGCCGTGGATTTCCAGACGCGCGGAGGGGTTGGAAGAAAAAAGTCCTCGTGGATTTGATGCGGAGCATCCTCCGCGTCTCCTCTGCACGCCGCCAGTCGCCTCACTTGCTCCAGTGGATATTTCTACCTTTGTCACATGGGTGCCGCCGCTCTGCCCATTGCGCCGCGCTCACACGACAAGCCTTGTGCGTCTCTGAAGGTTTCAAGCCACTTAACTGAAGCCCGGAATAAAGTGGAATAAGTGCTGCTTCCATATAATTGGACGCCTGCATGGCTCAAGTCACTCCCTCCAGAACAGGTTTCCAAAGGAGGAGGAGGACTGGTGTGTGTGTGTGTGTGCGCGTGTGTGTGTGTGCGTGTGTGTGTTTATTTCAGATCAAGAATATTTCTTGACTCCAGATCAGCCTCTGATGTGTGCTCTGTTTGATGTCTTTGTGTCATTTTTGTCCAACATTGCATGAAGCCTACAAAAATGCATCTTTTAAAGCAATACTGGATCCATCTGATGATCCGGATCACCACTAATATCGAATGGGTTATTTATTGGATCCGCTCCTCTCCAAAAAAAAAAAAAAAAAATTGGATTAAAATCGGCTTTTTAATTTTTGGGTAAAAGACAAACAAACTAATGCCAGCAGAAGCATTACGTCCTTGGTGGAGGTGATGAAATAGGTTGTCTCTTATTTTTAAATGAATGGCAGATGGTGGTCAAGGCTCATAATTTGTTGTATCAAGCTATACCTTATTGTCATCATCATAAAATGAAACATTAATGTGAGCAGATTAATAAACCATTGCAGCCTCTCACCATCGCTTAACAGCCAAAGTCTTTGAGGACTGATCGGCATTCAAGGGCACGTCTGTGACTCAAAATATGCTGCACAATTGCAACGAGATCACAGAAGTGATTATGGCTGCTCTAATAATACACACTAAAATAGCTCTTCAACCCCCCCCCCCCCCCCCCCCCCAACACACACGCACACACACACACAAACATGCTTTCTACTTAATTTATATGATGTATTATATTCTTCATATAAAGTGCATACATATCAAATTTAAAATGATAACCGAAATAGCATCCAGCCATTCAGTTGTACAGCCGCTTCTCTGCTTTGCGGGTCACGAGAGTTGCTGGAGCCTCACCCAGCTTGCTATGGGCAAGAGGTGGGCTACACCTCGGACGCGTCGCCAGCCACACAGAAACAGGGACACACACACACCTACGGACAATTCGGAGTAATCAATTCACCTACAAGGAGGTGGAAGGAAACTAGAGAACATGGAGTAACCCCACAGGGGCACGGGGAGAACATACAAACTCCGCACAGATAACAGATATTTGAATAGCCTTAACTCTGAGTTGCATCCTCTGACAGATTATGTTAGTTTTATGTTCATGGCCAGATTTATTATTTCCTAATAATAATCTAATCATAAAATATGACTAATTATCAAATAGGGTGATTCTTCCCATTCATTGCTGCTGTTGCCACACAGCATCGCCTCCGGTAGGTCCATGAAGGAGTCGCCATCAATAGCTGCTCTGTGTGTGTGTGGAACCCCCCCCCCCAACACTGATAGAAGCTGCCACTCGCTGACAGCCGGTTGTCACTGACAACCATAACCTCAAATGCACCTAAATGGAATTCTTTCATGAGGACTAAATAGGCCTATCAGTGTGTGCGTGTGTGTGTGAGAGAGAGAGAGAGAGATCCTGTAAATGGGAACAAACAGAGGGAAAACTCATAACACATGGCACTGTGGTTACAAGAGGAGATTGTTATGTGCCGCAGAGAAGTTGTAAGAGGAATTTGGGGTGACTCCTATCATATGGAATGAAAACACCGGAGCTCTGCCAGCAGGGTGCGTGCAGGCCGTTCAGCTGTGGCTCACAGCAGAGCCCTCGTCATCACAGCGAGGTGAAACACCGCTACGGTGTAAACACGAGGAGCACGAGTCACCACGGCCACAAGGCGGACGGAGAATCGCACGCGTTCACAAAGACGCCGGAGCTGTTTGTTGGAAAACATCAAGGAGAGGCTGAATATTCAACTTCTCATCATCATCATTCTCCCTCTGTGTTCGCAAGATCAAAAATTAATCATACGCATATATGCCACGTCAAGATCCTCTCTTGTTATTTATCGTTAAGTCCAGTGATGCCCAAATTAAGGGCTGATGTGAAAGAGCAATCACAAAGGAAAAACTTCCCTTTAACAGGCAGAAACCTTGAACAGAACCTCAGACTCATAGTGGACGGCCATCTGTCTTAACTGGCCAGGGTTGAGGAGGACAGGGAGAGAGGGAGACAGCGGTAGAAAGACAGAGACAAGGACAGGTATTTTAGGATAATAGGAGAGTTAACTGGTTGTCAGTCTTCAGAAACTGCTTCAGATTAAAGCTAACGTTGTTCTCTATCAGCAGGATTCTGCCCTAGTGATGCTAACCAAAAATGCAGGCCAGTTTCGACACTGGGAGTGATGGAAGTCATATTTCTAAACTTATCCCCGAGAACAGGACAAACAAGTGCCGTTTGTTCTTTTGTTATAGCCAATCCCAACTGTTCCATTTAGGGAAGCTCGTAAAAGAAAGAACTTGATTCCTGTCTGAGAAACTGATTATGATCGCTAGCAGTAGCGTTTCCGTTTTCACACTATCTATTTTGAGGTCCAGGGTGAATGCAACATTGCCTCTTCGCCACGCATCTTCCTCCCTCGTTTTCCAGCCTTATCCAGCGAGCCAGTCAGTCAACCTGCGGGATTATTGATGTGTTTACCGACGAAGGGGGGATGCCACGCCCTGTCCTGGGAAAGCCTGGGGCTTTCAACTGTTTAGTAACACTGCCTGCCGCACCGGCAGCTCCAATCAGGAAAATAGGATGTGCCCTTCTGTGCTCATTTTGAGCCACCATGGGTTTCTCCGCTGTTTCATTTAAACTGAGCCTCATCCTTTACAGTAAATTGTCTCCATATCAAGTCAACACAGGGGAAAGGACTTATGGATCTGAGAAAAGGTATCAATATTAAGAAACATTGAAAAATATCAAAAGTACAATATATGGTGGAAAAATACATGCAATAAATATTTCTAAGTAACAGCAG
>NW_027180797.1:0-29000 GCF_040956055.1 Brachionichthys hirsutus | reverse complement strand
CCGGGGCATCACTGGCCTCAGCCGGGGCATCACTGGCCTCAACCGGGCCTCAACCGGGGCATCACTGACCTCAACCGGGGCATCACTGACCTCAACCAGGGCATCACAGGCCTCAGCCGGGGCATCACTGGCCTCAACCGGGCCTTAACCGGGGCATCACTGACCTCAACCGGGGCATCACTGGCCTCAGCCGGGGCATCACTGGCCTCAACCGGGCCTCAACCGGGGCATCACTGACCTCAACCGGGGCATCACTGACCTCAACCAGGGCATCACAGGCCTCAGCCGGGGCATCACTGGCCTCAACCGGGCCTCAACCGGGGCATCACAGGCCTCAGCCGGGGAATCACTGGCCTCAACCGGGCCTCAACCGGGGCATCACTGCCCTCAACCTGGGCATCACTGACCTCAACCAGGGCATCACAGGCCTCAGACGGGGTATCACTGGCCTCAACCGGGCCTCAACCGGGGCATCACTGGCCTCAACCGGGGCATCACTGACCTCAACCGGGGCATCACAGGCCTCAGACGGGGTATCACTGGCCTCAACCGGGCCTCAACCGGGGCATCACTGGCCTCAACCGGGGCATCACTGACCTCAACCGGGGCATCACAGGCCTCAGACGGGGTATCACTGGCCTCAACCGGGGCATCACTGACCTCAACCAGGGCATCACAGGCCTCAGCCGGGGCATCACTGGCCTCAACCGGGCCTCAACCGGGGCATCACTGACCTCAACCGGGGCATCACTGGCCTCAACCGGGGCATCACTGGCCTCAGCCGGGGCATCACTGGCCTCAACCGGGCCTCAACCGGGGCATCACTGACCTCAACCGGGGCATCACTGACCTCAACCAGGGCATCACAGGCCTCAGCCGGGGCATCACTGGCCTCAACCGGGCCTCAACCGGGGCATCACAGGCCTCAGCCGGGGAATCACTGGCTTCAACTGGGCCTCAACCGGGGCATCACTGGCCTCAACCTGGGCATCACTGACCTCAACCAGGGCATCACAGGCCTCAGACGGGGTATCACTGGCCTCAACCGGGCCTCAACCGGGGCATCACTGGCCTCAACCGGGGCATCACTGACCTCAACCGGGGCATCACAGGCCTCAGACGGGGTATCACTGGCCTCAACCGGGCCTCAACCGGGGCATCACTGACCTCAACCGGGGCGTCACTGGCCTCAACCGGGGCATCACAGGCCTCAGACGGGGTATCACTGGCCTCAACCGGGCCTCAACCGGGGCATCACTGACCTCAACCGGGGCGTCACTGGCCTCAACCGGGGCATCACTGGCCTCAGCCGGGGCATCACTGGCCTCAGCCGGGGCATCACTGGCCTCAACCGGGCCTCAACCGGGGCATCACTGACCTCAACCGGGGCATCACTGGCCTCAACCGGGGCATCACTGGCCTCAGCCGGGGCATCACTGGCCTCAACCGGGCCTCAACCGGGGCATCACTGACCTCAACCGGGGCATCACTGACCTCAACCAGGGCATCACAGGCCTCAGCCGGGGCATCACTGGCCTCAACCGGGCCTTAACCGGGGCATCACTGACCTCAACCGGGGCATCACTGGCCTCAGCCGGGGCATCACTGGCCTCAACCGGGCCTCAACCGGGGCATCACTGACCTCAACCGGGGCATCACTGACCTCAACCAGGGCATCACAGGCCTCAGCCGGGGCATCACTGGCCTCAACCGGGCCTCAACCGGGGCATCACAGGCCTCAGCCGGGGAATCACTGGCCTCAACCGGGCCTCAACCGGGGCATCACTGCCCTCAACCTGGGCATCACTGACCTCAACCAGGGCATCACAGGCCTCAGACGGGGTATCACTGGCCTCAACCGGGCCTCAACCGGGGCATCACTGGCCTCAACCGGGGCATCACTGACCTCAACCGGGGCATCACAGGCCTCAGACGGGGTATCACTGGCCTCAACCGGGCCTCAACCGGGGCATCACTGGCCTCAACCGGGGCATCACTGACCTCAACCGGGGCATCACAGGCCTCAGACGGGGTATCACTGGCCTCAACCGGGGCATCACAGGCCTCAGACGGGGTATCACTGGCCTCAACCTGGCCTCAACCGGGGCATCACTGACCTCAACCGGGGCGTCACTGGCCTCAACCGGGGCATCACTGGCCTCAGCCGGGGCATCACTGGCCTCAGCCGGGGCATCACTGGCCTCAACCGGGCCTCAACCGGGGCATCACTGACCTCAACCGGGGCATCACTGGCCTCAACCGGGGCATCACTGGCCTCAGCCGGGGCATCACTGGCCTCAACCGGGCCTCAACCGGGGCATCACTGACCTCAACCGGGGCATCACTGGCCTCAACCGGGGCATCACTGGCCTCAGCCGGGGCATCACTGGCCTCAACCGGGCCTCAACCGGGGCATCACTGACCTCAACCGGGGCATCACTGACCTCAACCAGGGCATCACAGGCCTCAGACGGGGTATCACTGGCCTCAACCGGGGCATCACTGACCTCAACCAGGGCATCACAGGCCTCAGCCGGGGCATCACTGGCCTCAACCGGGCCTCAACCGGGGCATCACTGACCTCAACCGGGGCATCACTGGCCTCAACCGGGGCATCACTGGCCTCAGCCGGGGCATCACTGGCCTCAACCGGGCCTCAACCGGGGCATCACTGACCTCAACCGGGGCATCACTGACCTCAACCAGGGCATCACAGGCCTCAGCCGGGGCATCACTGGCCTCAACCGGGCCTCAACCGGGGCATCACAGGCCTCAGCCGGGGAATCACTGGCTTCAACTGGGCCTCAACCGGGGCATCACTGGCCTCAACCTGGGCATCACTGACCTCAACCAGGGCATCACAGGCCTCAGACGGGGTATCACTGGCCTCAACCGGGCCTCAACCGGGGCATCACTGGCCTCAACCGGGGCATCACTGACCTCAACCGGGGCATCACAGGCCTCAGACGGGGTATCACTGGCCTCAACCGGGCCTCAACCGGGGCATCACTGACCTCAACCGGGGCGTCACTGGCCTCAACCGGGGCATCACAGGCCTCAGACGGGGTATCACTGGCCTCAACCGGGCCTCAACCGGGGCATCACTGACCTCAACCGGGGCGTCACTGGCCTCAACCGGGGCATCACTGGCCTCAGCCGGGGCATCACTGGCCTCAGCCGGGGCATCACTGGCCTCAACCGGGCCTCAACCGGGGCATTACTGACCTCAACCGGGGCATCACTGGCCTCAACCGGGGCATCACTGGCCTCAGCCGGGGCATCACTGGCCTCAACCGGGCCTCAACCGGGGCATCACTGACCTCAACCGGGGCATCACTGACCTCAACCAGGGCATCACAGGCCTCAGCCGGGGCATCACTGGCCTCAACCGGGGCATCACTGGCCTCAGCCGGGGCATCACTGGCCTCAACCGGGCCTCAACCGGGGCATCACTGACCTCAACCGGGGCATCACTGACCTCAACCAGGGCATCACAGGCCTCAGCCGGGGAATCACTGGCCTCAACCGGGCCTCAACCGGGGCATCACTGACCTCAACCGGGGCATCACTGGCCTCAACCGGGGCATCACTGGCCTCAGCCAGGGCATCACTGGCCTCAACCGGGCCTCAACCGGGGCATCACTGACCTCAACCGGGGCATCACTGACCTCAACCAGGGCATCACAGGCCTCAGCCGGGGCATCACTGGCCTCAACCGGGCCTCAACCGGGGCATCACAGGCCTCAGCCGGGGAATCACTGGCCTCAACTGGGCCTCAACCGGGGCATCACTGGCCTCAACCTGGGCATCACTGACCTCAACCAGGGCATCACAGGCCTCAGACGGGGTATCACTGGCCTCAACCGGGCCTCAACCGGGGCATCACTGGCCTCAACCGGGGCATCACTGACCTCAACCGGGGCATCACAGGCCTCAGACGGGGTATCACTGGCCTCAACCGGGCCTCAACCGGGGCATCACTGACCTCAACCGGGGCGTCACTGGCCTCAACCGGGGCATCACTGGCCTCAGCCGGGGCATCACTGGCCTCAGCCGGGGCATCACTGGCCTCAACCGGGCCTCAACCGGGGCATCACTGACCTCAACCGGGGCATCACTGGCCTCAACCGGGGCATCACTGGCCTCAGCCGGGGCATCACTGGCCTCAACCGGGCCTCAACCGGGGCATCACTGACCTCAACCGGGGCATCACTGACCTCAACCAGGGCATCACAGGCCTCAGCCGGGGCATCACTGGCCTCAACCGGGCCTCAACCGGGGCATCACTGACCTCAACCGGGGCATCACTGGCCTCAACCGGGGCATCACTGGCCTCAGCCGGGGCATCACTGGCCTCAACCGGGCCTCAACCGGGGCATCACTGACCTCAACCGGGGCATCACTGACCTCAACCAGGGCATCACAGGCCTCAGCCGGGGCATCACTGGCCTCAACCGGGCCTCAACCGGGGCATCACAGGCCTCAGCCGGGGAATCACTGGCCTCAACCGGGCCTCAACCGGGGCATCACTGGCCTCAACCTGGGCATCACTGACCTCAACCAGGGCATCACAGGCCTCAGACGGGGTATCACTGGCCTCAACCGGGCCTCAACCGGGGCATCACTGGCCTCAACCGGGGCATCACTGACCTCAACCGGGGCATCACAGGCCTCAGACGGGGTATCACTGGCCTCAACCGGGCCTCAACCGGGGCATCACTGGCCTCAACCGGGGCATCACTGACCTCAACCGAGGCATCACAGGCCTCAGACGGGGTATCACTGGCCTCAACCGGGCCTCAACCGGGGCATCACTGACCTCAACCGGGGCGTCACTGGCCTCAACCGGGGCATCACAGGCCTCAGACGGGGTATCACTGGCCTCAACCGGGCCTCAACCGGGGCATCACTGGCCTCAACCTGGGCATCACTGACCTCAACCAGGGCATCACAGGCCTCAGACGGGGTATCACTGGCCTCAACCGGGCCTCAACCGGGGCATCACTGACCTCAACCGGGGCGTCACTGACCTCAACCAGGGCATCACTGGCCTCTGCCGGGGCATCACTGGCCTCAACCTGGCCTCAACCGGGGCATCACTGACCTCAACCGGGGCGTCACTGGCCTCAACCGGGGCATCACAGGCCTCAGCCGGGGAATCACTGGCCTCAACTGGGCCTCAACCGGGGCATCACTGGCCTCAACCAGGGCATCACTGGCCTCAACCGGGGCATCACTGGCCTCAGCCGGGGCATCACTGGCCTCAGCCGGGGCATCACTGGCCTCAACCGGGCCTCAACCGGGGCATCACTGACCTCAACCGGGGCATCACTGACCTCAACCAGGGCATCACTGGCCTCAGCCGGGCCTCAACCAGGGCATCACGGGCCTCAACCGGGGCATCACTGGCCTCAGCCGGGGCATCACTGGCCTCAACCGGGCCTCAACCGGGGCATCACTGACCTCAACCGGGGCGTCACTGGCCTCAACCGGGGCATCACAGGCCTCAGCCGGGGAATCACTGGCCTCAACTGGGCCTCAACCGGGGCATCACTGGCCTCAACCAGGGCATCACGGGCCTCAACCGGGGCATCACTGGCCTCAGCCGGGGCATCACTGGCCTCAACCGGGCCTCAACCGGGGCATCACTGACCTCAACCGGGGCATCACTGACCTCAACCAGGGCATCACAGGCCTCAGCCGGGGCATCACTGGCCTCAACCGGGCCTCAACCGGGGCATCACTGGCCTCAACCTGGGCATCACTGACCTCAACCAGGGCATCACAGGCCTCAAACGGGGTATCACTGGCCTCAACCGGGCCTCAACCGGGGCATCACTGGCCTCAACCGGGGCATCACTGACCTCAACCGGGGCATCACAGGCCTCAGACGGGGTATCACTGGCCTCAACCGGGCCTCAACCGGGGCATCACTGGCCTCAACCGGGGCATCACTGACCTCAACCGGGGCATCACAGGCCTCAGACGGGGTATCACTGGCCTCAACCGGGCCTCAACCGGGGCATCACTGACCTCAACCGGGGCATCACTGGCCTCAACCGGGGCATCACTGGCCTCAGCCGGGGCATCACTGGCCTCAACCGGGCCTCAACCGGGGCATCACTGACCTCAACCGGGGCATCACTGACCTCAACCAGGGCATCACAGGCCTCAGCCGGGGCATCACTGGCCTCAACCGGGCCTCAACCGGGGCATCACTGACCTCAACCGGGGCATCACTGGCCTCAACCGGGGCATCACTGGCCTCAGCCGGGGCATCACTGGCCTCAACCGGGCCTCAACCGGGGCATCACTGACCTCAACCGGGGCATCACTGACCTCAACCAGGGCATCACAGGCCTCAGCCGGGGCATCACTGGCCTCAACCGGGCCTCAACCGGGGCATCACAGGCCTCAGCCGGGGAATCACTGGCCTCAACTGGGCCTCAACCGGGGCATCACTGGCCTCAACCTGGGCATCACTGACCTCAACCAGGGCATCACAGGCCTCAGACGGGGTATCACTGGCCTCAACCGGGCCTCAACCGGGGCATCACTGGCCTCAACCGGGGCATCACTGACCTCAACCGGGGCATCACAGGCCTCAGACGGGGTATCACTGGCCTCAACCGGGCCTCAACCGGGGCATCACTGACCTCAACCGGGGCGTCACTGGCCTCAACCGGGGCATCACTGGCCTCAGCCGGGGCATCACTGGCCTCAGCCGGGGCATCACTGGCCTCAACCGGGCCTCAACCGGGGCATCACTGACCTCAACCGGGGCATCACTGGCCTCAACCGGGGCATCACTGGCCTCAGCCGGGGCATCACTGGCCTCAACCGGGCCTCAACCGGGGCATCACTGACCTCAACCGGGGCATCATTGACCTCAACCAGGGCATCACAGGCCTCAGCCGGGGCATCACTGGCCTCAACCGGGCCTCAACCGGGGCATCACTGACCTCAACCGGGGCATCACTGGCCTCAACCGGGGCATCACTGGCCTCAGCCGGGGCATCACTGGCCTCAACCGGGCCTCAACCGGGGCATCACTGACCTCAACCGGGGCATCACTGACCTCAACCAGGGCATCACAGGCCTCAGCCGGGGCATCACTGGCCTCAACCGGGCCTCAACCGGGGCATCACAGGCCTCAGCCGGGGAATCACTGGCATCAACCGGGCCTCAACCGGGGCATCACTGGCCTCAACCTGGGCATCACTGACCTCAACCAGGGCATCACAGGCCTCAGACGGGGTATCACTGGCCTCAACCGGGCCTCAACCGGGGCATCACTGGCCTCAACCGGGGCATCACTGACCTCAACCGGGGCATCACAGGCCTCAGACGGGGTATCACTGGCCTCAACCGGGCCTCAACCGGGGCATCACTGGCCTCAACCGGGGCATCACTGACCTCAACCGGGGCATCACAGGCCTCAGACGGGGTATCACTGGCCTCAACCGGGCCTCAACCGGGGCATCACTGACCTCAACCGGGGCGTCACTGGCCTCAACCGGGGCATCACAGGCCTCAGACGGGGTATCACTGGCCTCAACCGGGCCTCAACCGGGGCATCACTGGCCTCAACCTGGGCATCACTGGCCTCAACCGGGCCTCAACCGGGGCATCACTGACCTCAACCGGGGCATCACTGGCCTCAACCGGGGCATCACTGGCCTCAGCCGGGGCATCACTGGCCTCAACCGGGCCTCAACCGGGGCATCACTGACCTCAACCGGGGCATCACTGACCTCAACCAGGGCATCACAGGCCTCAGCCGGGGCATCACTGGCCTCAACCGGGCCTCAACCGGGGCATCACAGGCCTCAGCCGGGGAATCACTGGCCTCAACCGGGCCTCAACCGGGGCATCACTGGCCTCAACCTGGGCATCACTGACCTCAACCAGGGCATCACAGGCCTCAGACGGGGTATCACTGGCCTCAACCGGGCCTCAACCGGGGCATCACTGGCCTCAACCGGGGCATCACTGACCTCAACCGGGGCATCACAGGCCTCAGACGGGGTATCACTGGCCTCAACCGGGCCTCAACCGGGGCATCACTGGCCTCAACCGGGGCATCACTGACCTCAACCGGGGCATCACAGGCCTCAGACGGGGTATCACTGGCCTCAACCGGGCCTCAACCGGGGCATCACTGACCTCAACCGGGGCGTCACTGGCCTCAACCGGGGCATCACAGGCCTCAGACGGGGTATCACTGGCCTCAACCGGGCCTCAACCGGGGCATCACTGGCCTCAACCTGGGCATCACTGACCTCAACCAGGGCATCACAGGCCTCAGACGGGGTATCACTGGCCTCAACCGAGCCTCAACCGGGGCATCACTGACCTCAACCGGGGCGTCACTGACCTCAACCAGGGCATCACTGGCCTCAGCCGGGGCATCACTGGCCTCAACCTGGCCTCAACCGGGGCATCACTGACCTCAACCGGGGCGTCACTGGCCTCAACCGGGGCATCACAGGCCTCAGCCGGGGAATCACTGGCCTCAACTGGGCCTCAACCGGGGCATCACTGGCCTCAACCAGGGCATCACTGGCCTCAACCGGGGCATCACTGGCCTCAGCCGGGGCATCACTGGCCTCAGCCGGGGCATCACTGGCCTCAACCGGGCCTCAACCGGGGCATCACTGACCTCAACCGGGGCATCACTGACCTCAACCAGGGCATCACTGGCCTCAGCCGGGCCTCAACCAGGGCATCACGGGCCTCAACCGGGGCATCACTGGCCTCAGCCGGGGCATCACTGGCCTCAACCGGGCCTCAACTGGGGCATCACTGACCTCAACCGGGGCGTCACTGGCCTCAACCGGGGCATCACAGGCCTCAGCCGGGGAATCACTGGCCTCAACTGGGCCTCAACCGGGGCATCACTGGCCTCAACCAGGGCATCACGGGCCTCAACCGGGGCATCACTGGCCTCAGCCGGGGCATCACTGGCCTCAACCGGGCCTCAACCGGGGCATCACTGACCTCAACCGGGGCATCACTGACCTCAACCAGGGCATCACAGGCCTCAGCCGGGGCATCACTGGCCTCAACCGGGCCTCAACCAGGGCATCACAGGCCTCAGCCGGGGAATCACTGGCTTCAACTGGGCCTCAACCGGGGCATCACTGGCCTCAACCTGGGCATCACTGACCTCAACCAGGGCATCACAGGCCTCAGACGGGGTATCACTGGCCTCAACCGGGCCTCAACCGGGGCATCACTGACCTCAACCGGGGCGTCACTGGCCTCAACCGGGGCATCACTGGCCTCAGCCGGGGCATCACTGGCCTCAGCCGGGGCATCACTGGCCTCAACCGGGCCTCAACCGGGGCATCACTAACCTCAACCGGGGCATCACTGGCCTCAACCGGGGCATCACTGGCCTCAGCCGGGGCATCACTGGCCTCAACCGGGCCTCAACCGGGGCATCACTGACCTCAACCGGGGCATCACTGACCTCAACCAGGGCATCACAGGCCTCAGCCGGGGCATCACTGGCCTCAACCGGGCCTCAACCGGGGCATCACTGACCTCAACCGGGGCATCACTGGCCTCAACCGGGGCATCACTGGCCTCAGCCGGGGCATCACTGGCCTCAACCGGGCCTCAACCGGGGCATCACTGACCTCAACCGGGGCATCACTGACCTCAACCAGGGCATCACAGGCCTCAGCCGGGGCATCACTGGCCTCAACCGGGCCTCAACCGGGGCATCACAGGCCTCAGCCGGGGAATCACTGGCCTCAACCGGGCCTCAACCGGGGCATCACTGGCCTCAACCTGGGCATCACTGACCTCAACCAGGGCATCACAGGCCTCAGACGGGGTATCACTGGCCTCAACCGGGCCTCAACCGGGGCATCACTGGCCTCAACCGGGGCATCACTGACCTCAACCGGGGCATCACAGGCCTCAGACGGGGTATCACTGGCCTCAACCGGGCCTCAACCGGGGCATCACTGGCCTCAACCGGGGCATCACTGACCTCAACCGAGGCATCACAGGCCTCAGACGGGGTATCACTGGCCTCAACCGGGCCTCAACCGGGGCATCACTGACCTCAACCGGGGCGTCACTGGCCTCAACCGGGGCATCACAGGCCTCAGACGGGGTATCACTGGCCTCAACCGGGCCTCAACCGGGGCATCACTGGCCTCAACCTGGGCATCACTGACCTCAACCAGGGCATCACAGGCCTCAGACGGGGTATCACTGGCCTCAACCGGGCCTCAACCGGGGCATCACTGACCTCAACCGGGGCGTCACTGACCTCAACCAGGGCATCACTGGCCTCTGCCGGGGCATCACTGGCCTCAACCTGGCCTCAACCGGGGCATCACTGACCTCAACCGGGGCGTCACTGGCCTCAACCGGGGCATCACAGGCCTCAGCCGGGGAATCACTGGCCTCAACTGGGCCTCAACCGGGGCATCACTGGCCTCAACCAGGGCATCACTGGCCTCAACCGGGGCATCACTGGCCTCAGCCGGGGCATCACTGGCCTCAGCCGGGGCATCACTGGCCTCAACCGGGCCTCAACCGGGGCATCACTGACCTCAACCGGGGCATCACTGACCTCAACCAGGGCATCACTGGCCTCAGCCGGGCCTCAACCAGGGCATCACGGGCCTCAACCGGGGCATCACTGGCCTCAGCCGGGGCATCACTGGCCTCAACCGGGCCTCAACCGGGGCATCACTGACCTCAACCGGGGCGTCACTGGCCTCAACCGGGGCATCACAGGCCTCAGCCGGGGAATCACTGGCCTCAACTGGGCCTCAACCGGGGAATCACTGGCCTCAACCAGGGCATCACGGGCCTCAACCGGGGCATCACTGGCCTCAGCCGGGGCATCACTGGCCTCAACCGGGCCTCAACCGGGGCATCACTGACCTCAACCGGGGCATCACTGACCTCAACCAGGGCATCACAGGCCTCAGCCGGGGCATCACTGGCCTCAACCGGGCCTCAACCGGGGCATCACTGGCCTCAACCTGGGCATCACTGACCTCAACCAGGGCATCACAGGCCTCAAACGGGGTATCACTGGCCTCAACCGGGCCTCAACCGGGGCATCACTGGCCTCAACCGGGGCATCACTGACCTCAACCGGGGCATCACAGGCCTCAGACGGGGTATCACTGGCCTCAACCGGGCCTCAACCGGGGCATCACTGGCCTCAACCGGGGCATCACTGACCTCAACCGGGGCATCACAGGCCTCAGACGGGGTATCACTGGCCTCAACCGGGCCTCAACCGGGGCATCACTGACCTCAACCGGGGCATCACTGGCCTCAACCGGGGCATCACTGGCCTCAGCCGGGGCATCACTGGCCTCAACCGGGCCTCAACCGGGGCATCACTGACCTCAACCGGGGCATCACTGACCTCAACCAGGGCATCACAGGCCTCAGCCGGGGCATCACTGGCCTCAACCGGGCCTCAACCGGGGCATCACTGACCTCAACCGGGGCATCACTGGCCTCAACCGGGGCATCACTGGCCTCAGCCGGGGCATCACTGGCCTCAACCGGGCCTCAACCGGGGCATCACTGACCTCAACCGGGGCATCACTGACCTCAACCAGGGCATCACAGGCCTCAGCCGGGGCATCACTGGCCTCAACCGGGCCTCAACCGGGGCATCACAGGCCTCAGCCGGGGAATCACTGGCCTCAACTGGGCCTCAACCGGGGCATCACTGGCCTCAACCTGGGCATCACTGACCTCAACCAGGGCATCACAGGCCTCAGACGGGGTATCACTGGCCTCAACCGGGCCTCAACCGGGGCATCACTGGCCTCAACCGGGGCATCACTGACCTCAACCGGGGCATCACAGGCCTCAGACGGGGTATCACTGGCCTCAACCGGGCCTCAACCGGGGCATCACTGACCTCAACCGGGGCGTCACTGGCCTCAACCGGGGCATCACTGGCCTCAGCCGGGGCATCACTGGCCTCAGCCGGGGCATCACTGGCCTCAACCGGGCCTCAACCGGGGCATCACTGACCTCAACCGGGGCATCACTGGCCTCAACCGGGGCATCACTGGCCTCAGCCGGGGCATCACTGGCCTCAACCGGGCCTCAACCGGGGCATCACTGACCTCAACCGGGGCATCATTGACCTCAACCAGGGCATCACAGGCCTCAGCCGGGGCATCACTGGCCTCAACCGGGCCTCAACCGGGGCATCACTGACCTCAACCGGGGCATCACTGGCCTCAACCGGGGCATCACTGGCCTCAGCCGGGGCATCACTGGCCTCAACCGGGCCTCAACCGGGGCATCACTGACCTCAACCGGGGCATCACTGACCTCAACCAGGGCATCACAGGCCTCAGCCGGGGCATCACTGGCCTCAACCGGGCCTCAACCGGGGCATCACAGGCCTCAGCCGGGGAATCACTGGCATCAACCGGGCCTCAACCGGGGCATCACTGGCCTCAACCTGGGCATCACTGACCTCAACCAGGGCATCACAGGCCTCAGACGGGGTATCACTGGCCTCAACCGGGCCTCAACCGGGGCATCACTGGCCTCAACCGGGGCATCACTGACCTCAACCGGGGCATCACAGGCCTCAGACGGGGTATCACTGGCCTCAACCGGGCCTCAACCGGGGCATCACTGGCCTCAACCGGGGCATCACTGACCTCAACCGGGGCATCACAGGCCTCAGACGGGGTATCACTGGCCTCAACCGGGCCTCAACCGGGGCATCACTGACCTCAACCGGGGCGTCACTGGCCTCAACCGGGGCATCACAGGCCTCAGACGGGGTATCACTGGCCTCAACCGGGCCTCAACCGGGGCATCACTGGCCTCAACCTGGGCATCACTGGCCTCAACCGGGCCTCAACCGGGGCATCACTGACCTCAACCGGGGCATCACTGGCCTCAACCGGGGCATCACTGGCCTCAGCCGGGGCATCACTGGCCTCAACCGGGCCTCAACCGGGGCATCACTGACCTCAACCGGGGCATCACTGACCTCAACCAGGGCATCACAGGCCTCAGCCGGGGCATCACTGGCCTCAACCGGGCCTCAACCGGGGCATCACAGGCCTCAGCCGGGGAATCACTGGCCTCAACCGGGCCTCAACCGGGGCATCACTGGCCTCAACCTGGGCATCACTGACCTCAACCAGGGCATCACAGGCCTCAGACGGGGTATCACTGGCCTCAACCGGGCCTCAACCGGGGCATCACTGGCCTCAACCGGGGCATCACTGACCTCAACCGGGGCATCACAGGCCTCAGACGGGGTATCACTGGCCTCAACCGGGCCTCAACCGGGGCATCACTGGCCTCAACCGGGGCATCACTGACCTCAACCGGGGCATCACAGGCCTCAGACGGGGTATCACTGGCCTCAACCGGGCCTCAACCGGGGCATCACTGACCTCAACCGGGGCGTCACTGGCCTCAACCGGGGCATCACAGGCCTCAGACGGGGTATCACTGGCCTCAACCGGGCCTCAACCGGGGCATCACTGGCCTCAACCTGGGCATCACTGACCTCAACCAGGGCATCACAGGCCTCAGACGGGGTATCACTGGCCTCAACCGAGCCTCAACCGGGGCATCACTGACCTCAACCGGGGCGTCACTGACCTCAACCAGGGCATCACTGGCCTCAGCCGGGGCATCACTGGCCTCAACCTGGCCTCAACCGGGGCATCACTGACCTCAACCGGGGCGTCACTGGCCTCAACCGGGGCATCACAGGCCTCAGCCGGGGAATCACTGGCCTCAACTGGGCCTCAACCGGGGCATCACTGGCCTCAACCAGGGCATCACTGGCCTCAACCGGGGCATCACTGGCCTCAGCCGGGGCATCACTGGCCTCAGCCGGGGCATCACTGGCCTCAACCGGGCCTCAACCGGGGCATCACTGACCTCAACCAGGGCATCACTGGCCTCAGCCGGGCCTCAACCAGGGCATCACGGGCCTCAACCGGGGCATCACTGGCCTCAGCCGGGGCATCACTGGCCTCAACCGGGCCTCAACCGGGGCATCACTGACCTCAACCGGGGCGTCACTGGCCTCAACCGGGGCATCACAGGCCTCAGCCGGGGAATCACTGGCCTCAACTGGGCCTCAACCGGGGCATCACTGGCCTCAACCAGGGCATCACGGGCCTCAACCGGGGCATCACTGGCCTCAGCCGGGGCATCACTGGCCTCAACCGGGCCTCAACCGGGGCATCACTGACCTCAACCGGGGCATCACTGACCTCAACCAGGGCATCACAGGCCTCAGCCGGGGCATCACTGGCCTCAACCGGGCCTCAACCAGGGCATCACAGGCCTCAGCCGGGGAATCACTGGCTTCAACTGGGCCTCAACCGGGGCATCACTGGCCTCAACCTGGGCATCACTGACCTCAACCAGGGCATCACAGGCCTCAGACGGGGTATCACTGGCCTCAACCGGGCCTCAACCGGGGCATCACTGGCCTCAACCGGGGCATCACTGACCTCAACCGGGGCATCACAGGCCTCAGACGGGGTATCACTGGCCTCAACCGGGCCTCAACCGGGGCATCACTGACCTCAACCGGGGCGTCACTGGCCTCAACCGGGCCTCAACCGGGGCATCACTGACCTCAACCGGGGCGTCACTGGCCTCAACCGGGGCATCACTGGCCTCAGCCGGGGCATCACTGGCCTCAGCCGGGGCATCACTGGCCTCAACCGGGCCTCAACCGGGGCATCACTGACCTCAACCGGGGCATCACTGGCCTCAACCGGGGCATCACTGGCCTCAGCCGGGGCATCACTGGCCTCAACCGGGCCTCAACCGGGGCATCACTGACCTCAACCGGGGCATCACTGACCTCAACCAGGGCATCACAGGCCTCAGCCGGGGCATCACTGGCCTCAACCGGGCCTCAACCGGGGCATCACTGACCTCAACCGGGGCATCACTGGCCTCAGCCGGGGCATCACTGGCCTCAACCGGGCCTCAACCGGGGCATCACTGACCTCAACCGGGGCATCACTGACCTCAACCAGGGCATCACAGGCCTCAGCCGGGGCATCACTGGCCTCAACCGGGCCTCAACCGGGGCATCACAGGCCTCAGCCGGGGAATCACTGGCCTCAACCGGGCCTCAACCGGGGCATCACTGGCCTCAACCTGGGCATCACTGACCTCAACCAGGGCATCACAGGCCTCAGACGGGGTATCACTGGCCTCAACCGGGCCTCAACCGGGGCATCACTGGCCTCAACCGGGGCATCACTGACCTCAACCGGGGCATCACAGGCCTCAGACGGGGTATCACTGGCCTCAACCGGGCCTCAACCGGGGCATCACTGGCCTCAACCGGGGCATCACTGACCTCAACCGGGGCATCACAGGCCTCAGACGGGGTATCACTGGCCTCAACCAGGCCTCAACCGGGGCATCACTGACCTCAACCGGGGCATCACTGGCCTCAACCGGGGCATCACTGGCCTCAGCCGGGGCATCACTGGCCTCAACCGGGCCTCAACCGGGGCATCACTGACCTCAACCGGGGCATCACTGACCTCAACCAGGGCATCACAGGCCTCAGCCGGGGCATCACTGGCCTCAACCGGGCCTCAACCGGGGCATCACTGACCTCAACCGGGGCATCACTGGCCTCAACCGGGGCATCACTGGCCTCAGCCGGGGCATCACTGGCCTCAACCGGGCCTCAACCGGGGCATCACTGACCTCAACCGGGGCATCACTGACCTCAACCAGGGCATCACAGGCCTCAGCCGGGGCATCACTGGCCTCAACCGGGCCTCAACCGGGGCATCACAGGCCTCAGCCGGGGCGTCACTGGCCTCAACCGGGGCATCACAGGCCTCAGACGGGGTATCACTGGCCTCAACCGGGCCTCAACCGGGGCATCACTGACCTCAACCGGGGCGTCACTGGCCTCAACCGGGGCATCACAGGCCTCAGACGGGGTATCACTGGCCTCAACCGGGCCTCAACCGGGGCATCACTGACCTCAACCGGGGCGTCACTGGCCTCAACCGGGGCATCACTGGCCTCAGCCGGGGCATCACTGGCCTCAGCCGGGGCATCACTGGCCTCAACCGGGCCTCAACCGGGGCATCACTGACCTCAACCGGGGCATCACTGGCCTCAACCGGGGCATCACTGGCCTCAGCCGGGGCATCACTGGCCTCAACCGGGCCTCAACCGGGGCATCACTGACCTCAACCGGGGCATCACTGACCTCAACCAGGGCATCACAGGCCTCAGCCGGGGCATCACTGGCCTCAACCGGGCCTCAACCGGGGCATCACTGACCTCAACCGGGGCATCACTGGCCTCAACCGGGGCATCACTGGCCTCAGCCGGGGCATCACTGGCCTCAACCGGGCCTCAACCGGGGCATCACTGACCTCAACCGGGGCATCACTGACCTCAACCAGGGCATCACAGGCCTCAGCCGGGGCATCACTGGCCTCAACCGGGCCTCAACCGGGGCATCACAGGCCTCAGCCGGGGAATCACTGGCCTCAACCGGGCCTCAACCGGGGCATCACTGGCCTCAACCGGGGCATCACTGACCTCAACCGGGGCATCACAGGCCTCAGACGGGGTATCACTGGCCTCAACCGGGCCTCAACCGGGGCATCACTGGCCTCAACCGGGGCATCACTGACCTCAACCGGGGCATCACAGGCCTCAGACGGGGTATCACTGGCCTCAACCGGGCCTCAACCGGGGCATCACTGACCTCAACCGGGGCGTCACTGGCCTCAACCGGGGCATCACAGGCCTCAGACGGGGTATCACTGGCCTCAACCGGGCCTCAACCGGGGCATCACTGGCCTCAACCTGGGCATCACTGACCTCAACCAGGGCATCACAGGCCTCAGACGGGGTATCACTGGCCTCAACCGGGCCTCAACCGGGGCATCACTGACCTCAACCGGGGCGTCACTGACCTCAACCAGGGCATCACTGGCCTCAGCCGGGGCATCACTGGCCTCAACCTGGCCTCAACCGGGGCATCACTGACCTCAACCGGGGCGTCACTGGCCTCAACCGGGGCATCACAGGCCTCAGCCGGGGAATCACTGGCCTCAACTGGGCCTCAACCGGGGCATCACTGGCCTCAACCAGGGCATCACTGGCCTCAACCGGGGCATCACTGGCCTCAGCCGGGGCATCACTGGCCTCAGCCGGGGCATCACTGGCCTCAACCGGGCCTCAACCGGGGCATCACTGACCTCAACCGGGGCATCACTGACCTCAACCAGGGCATCACTGGCCTCAGCCGGGCCTCAACCAGGGCATCACGGGCCTCAACCGGGGCATCACTGGCCTCAGCCGGGGCATCACTGGCCTCAACCGGGCCTCAACCGGGGCATCACTGACCTCAACCGGGGCGTCACTGGCCTCAACCGGGGCATCACAGGCCTCAGCCGGGGAATCACTGGCCTCAACTGGGCCTCAACCGGGGCATCACTGGCCTCAACCAGGGCATCACGGGCCTCAACCGGGGCATCACTGGCCTCAGCCGGGGCATCACTGGCCTCAACCGGGCCTCAACCGGGGCATCACTGACCTCAACCGGGGCATCACTGACCTCAACCAGGGCATCACAGGCCTCAGCCGGGGCATCACTGGCCTCAACCGGGCCTCAACCGGGGCATCACAGGCCTCAGCCGGGGAATCACTGGCTTCAACTGGGCCTCAACCGGGGCATCACTGGCCTCAACCTGGGCATCACTGACCTCAACCAGGGCATCACAGGCCTCAGACGGGGTATCACTGGCCTCAACCGGGCCTCAACCGGGGCATCACTGGCCTCAACCGGGGCATCACTGACCTCAACCGGGGCATCACAGGCCTCAGACGGGGTATCACTGGCCTCAACCGGGCCTCAACCGGGGCATCACTGACCTCAACCGGGGCGTCACTGGCCTCAACCGGGGCATCACAGGCCTCAGACGGGGTATCACTGGCCTCAACCGGGCCTCAACCGGGGCATCACTGACCTCAACCGGGGCGTCACTGGCCTCAACCGGGGCATCACTGGCCTCAGCCGGGGCATCACTGGCCTCAGCCGGGGCATCACTGGCCTCAACCGGGCCTCAACCGGGGCATCACTGACCTCAACCGGGGCATCACTGGCCTCAACCGGGGCATCACTGGCCTCAGCCGGGGCATCACTGGCCTCAACCGGGCCTCAACCGGGGCATCACTGACCTCAACCGGGGCATCACTGACCTCAACCAAGGCATCACAGGCCTCAGCCGGGGCATCACTGGCCTCAACCGGGCCTCAACCGGGGCATCACTGACCTCAACCGGGGCATCACTGGCCTCAGCCGGGGCATCACTGGCCTCAACCGGGCCTCAACCGGGGCATCACTGACCTCAACCGGGGCATCACTGACCTCAACCAGGGCATCACAGGCCTCAGCCGGGGCATCACTGGCCTCAACCGGGCCTCAACCGGGGCATCACTGACCTCAACCGGGGCATCACTGGCCTCAACCGGGGCATCACTGGCCTCAGCCGGGGCATCACTGGCCTCAACCGGGCCTCAACCGGGGCATCACTGACCTCAACCGGGGCATCACTGACCTCAACCAGGGCATCACAGGCCTCAGCCGGGGCATCACTGGCCTCAACCGGGCCTCAACCGGGGAATCACAGGCCTCAGCCGGGGAATCACTGGCCTCAACCGGGCCTCAACCGGGGCATCACTGGCCTCAACCTGGGCATCACTGACCTCAACCAGGGCATCACAGGCCTCAGACGGGGTATCACTGGCCTCAACCGGGCCTCAACCGGGGCATCACTGGCCTCAACCGGGGCATCACTGACCTCAACCGGGGCATCACAGGCCTCAGACGGGGTATCACTGGCCTCAACCGGGCCTCAACCGGGGCATCACTGGCCTCAACCGGGGCATCACTGACCTCAACCGGGGCATCACAGGCCTCAGACGGGGTATCACTGGCCTCAACCGGGCCTCAACCGGGGCATCACTGACCTCAACCGGGGCGTCCCTGGCCTCAACTGGGGCATCACAGGCCTCAGACGGGGTATCACTGGCCTCAACCGGGCCTCAACCGGGGCATCACTGGCCTCAACCAGGGCATCACTGGCCTCAACCGGGGCATCACTGGCCTCAGCCGGGGCATCACTGGCCTCAGCCGGGGCATCACTGGCCTCAACCGGGCCTCAACCGGGGCATCACTGACCTCAACCGGGGCATCACTGACCTCAACCGGGGCATCACAGGCCTCAGACGGGGAATCACTGGCCTCAACTGGGCCTCAACCGGGGCATCACTGGCCTCAACCAGGGCATCACTGGCCTCAACCGGGGCATCACTGGCCTCAGCCGGGGCATCACTGGCCTCAGCCGGGGCATCACTGGCCTCAACCGGGCCTCAACCGGGGCATCACTGACCTCAACCGGGGCATCACTGACCTCAACCAGGGCATCACTGGCCTCAGCCGGGCCTCAACCAGGGCATCACGGGCCTCAACCGGGGCATCACTGGCCTCAGCCGGGGCATCACTGGCCTCAACCGGGCCTCAACCGGGGCATCACTGACCTCAACCGGGGCGTCACTGGCCTCAACCGGGGCATCACAGGCCTCAGCCGGGGAATCACTGGCCTCAACTGGGCCTCAACCGGGGCATCACTGGCCTCAACCAGGGCATCACGGGCCTCAACCGGGGCATCACTGGCCTCAGCCGGGGCATCACTGGCCTCAACCGGGCCTCAACCGGGGCATCACTGACCTCAACCGGGGCGTCACTGACCTCAACCAGGGCATCACTGGCCTCAGCCGGGGTATCACTGGCCTCAACCGGGCCTCAACCGGGGCATCACTGACCTCAACCGGGGCATCACTGGCCTCAACCGGGGCATCACTGGCCTCAGCCGGGGCATCACTGGCCTCAACCGGGCCTCAACCGGGGCATCACTGACCTCAACCGGGGCATCACTGACCTCAACCAGGGCATCACAGGCCTCAGCCGGGGCATCACTGGCCTCAACCGGGCCTCAACCGGGGCATCACTGACCTCAACCGGGGCATCACTGGCCTCAACCGGGGCATCACTGGCCTCAGCCGGGGCATCACTGGCCTCAACCGGGCCTCAACCGGGGCATCACTGACCTCAACCGGGGCATCACTGACCTCAACCAGGGCATCACAGGCCTCAGCCGGGGCATCACTGGCCTCAACCGGGCCTCAACCGGGGCATCACAGGCCTCAGCCGGGGAATCACTGGCCTCAACTGGGCCTCAACCGGGGCATCACTGGCCTCAACCTGGGCATCACTGACCTCAACCAGGGCATCACAGGCCTCAGACGGGGTATCACTGGCCTCAACCGGGCCTCAACCGGGGCATCACTGACCTCAACCGGGGCATCACTGGCCTCAACCGGGGCATCACTGGCCTCAGCCGGGGCATCACTGGCCTCAACCGGGCCTCAACCGGGGCATCACTGACCTCAACCGGGGCATCACTGACCTCAACCAGGGCATCACAGGCCTCAGCCGGGGCATCACTGGCCTCAACCGGGCCTCAACCGGGGCATCACTGGCCTCAACCGGGGCATCACTGGCCTCAGCCGGGGCATCACTGGCCTCAACCGGGCCTCAACCGGGGCATCACTGACCTCAACCGGGGCATCACTGACCTCAACCAGGGCATCACAGGCCTCAGCCGGGGCATCACTGGCCTCAACCGGGCCTCAACCGGGGCATCACAGGCCTCAGACGGGGTATCACTGGCCTCAACCGGGCCTCAACCGGGGCATCACTGGCCTCAACCGGGGCATCACTGACCTCAACCGGGGCATCACAGGCCTCAGACGGGGTATCACTGGCCTCAACCGGGCCTCAACCGGGGCATCACTGACCTCAACCGGGGCGTCACTGGCCTCAACCGGGGCATCGCTGGCCTCAGCCGGGGCATCACTGGCCTCAACCGGGCCTCAACCGGGGCATCACTGACCTCAACCGGGGTGTCACTGGCCTCAACCGGGGCATCACAGGCCTCAGCCGGGGAATCACTGGCCTCAACTGGGCCTCAACCGGGGCATCACTGGCCTCAACCGGGGCATCACGGGCCTCAACCGGGGCATCACTGGCCTCAGCCGGGGCATCACTGGCCTCAACCGGGCCTCAACCGGGGCATCACTGACCTCAACCGGGGCGTCACTGACCTCAACCAGGGCATCACTGGCCTCAGCCGGGGCATCACTGGCCTCAACCGGGCCTCAACCGGGGCATCACAGGCCTCAGCCGGGGAATCACTGGCCTCAACTGGGCCTCAACCGGGGCATCACTGGCCTCAACCTGGGCATCACTGACCTCAACCAGGGCATCACAGGCCTCAGACGGGGTATCACTGGCCTCAACCGGGCCTCAACCGGGGCATCACTGACCTCAACCGGGGCATCACTGGCCTCAACCGGGGCATCACTGGCCTCAGCCGGGGCATCACTGGCCTCAACCGGGCCTCAACCGGGGCATCACTGACCTCAACCGGGGCATCACTGGCCTCAACCGGGGCATCACTGGCCTCAGCCGGGGCATCACTGGCCTCAACCGGGCCTCAACCGGGGCATCACTGACCTCAACCGGGGCATCACTGACCTCAACCAGGGCATCACAGGCCTCAGCCGGGGCATCACTGGCCTCAACCGGGCCTCAACCGGGGCATCACTGACCTCAACCGGGGCATCACTGGCCTCAACCGGGGCATCACTGGCCTCAGCCGGGGCATCACTGGCCTCAACCGGGCCTCAACCGGGGCATCACTGACCTCAACCGGGGCGTCACTGGCCTCAACCGGGGCATCACAGAACTCAGCCGGGGAATCACTGGCCTCAACTGGGCCTCAACCGGGGCATCACTGGCCTCAACCAGGGCATCACGGGCCTCAACCGGGGCATCACTGGCCTCAGCCGGGGCATCACTGGCCTCAACCGGGCCTCAACCGGGGCATCACTGACCTCAACCGGGGCGTCACTGACCTCAACCAGGGCATCACTGGCCTCAGCCGGGGTATCACTGGCCTCAACCGGGCCTCAACCGGGGCATCACTGACCTCAACCGGGGCATCACTGGCCTCAACCGGGGCATCACTGGCCTCAGCCGGGGCATCACTGGCCTCAACCGGGCCTCAACCGGGGCATCACTGACCTCAACCGGGGCATCACTGACCTCAACCAGGGCATCACAGGCCTCAGCCGGGGCATCACTGGCCTCAACCGGGCCTCAACCGGGGCATCACTGACCTCAACCGGGGCATCACTGACCTCAACCAGGGCATCACAGGCCTCAGCCGGGGCATCACTGGCCTCAACCGGGGCATCACTGGCCTCAGCCGGGGCATCACTGGCCTCAACCGGGCCTCAACCGGGGCATCACTGACCTCAACCGGGTCATCACTGACCTCAACCAGGGCATCACAGGCCTCAGCCGGGGCATCACTGGCCTCAACCGGGCCTCAACCGGGGCATCACAGGCCTCAGCCGGGGAATCACTGGCCTCAACTGGGCCTCAACCGGGGCATCACTGGCCTCAACCTGGGCATCACTGACCTCAACCAGGGCATCACAGGCCTCAGACGGGGTATCACTGGCCTCAACCGGGCCTCAACCGGGGCATCACTGACCTCAACCGGGGCATCACTGGCCTCAACCGGGGCATCACTGGCCTCAGCCGGGGCATCACTGGCCTCAACCGGGCCTCAACCGGGGCATCACTGACCTCAACCAGGGCATCACAGGCCTCAGCCGGGGCATCACTGGCCTCAACCAGGCCTCAACCGGGGCATCACTGACCTCAACCGGGGCATCACTGGCCTCAACCGGGGCATCACTGACCTCAACCGGGGCATCACTGGCCTCAACCGGGGCATCACTGGCCTCAGCCGGGGCATCACTGGCCTCAACCGGGCCTCAACCGGGGCATCACTGACCTCAACCGGGGCATCACTGACCTCAACCAGGGCATCACAGGCCTCAGCCGGGGCATCACGGGCCTCAACCGGGGCATCACTGGCCTCAGCCGGGGCATCACTGGCCTCAACCGGGGCATCACTGACCTCAACCGGGGCGTCACTGACCTCAACCGGGGCATCACTGGCCTCAACCGGGGCATCACTGGCCTCAACCGGGGCATCACTGGCCTCAGCCGGGGCATCACTGGCCTCAACCGGGCCTCAGCCGGGGCATCACTGGCCTCAACCGGGCCTCAACCGGGGCATCACTGGCCTCAGCCGGGGCATCACTGGCCTCAACCGGGCCTCAACCGGGGCATCACTGACCTCAACCGGGGCATCACTGACCTCAACCAGGGCATCACTGGCCTCAGCCGGGCCTCAACCAGGGCATCACGGGCCTCAACCGGGGCATCACTGGCCTCAGCCGGGGCATCACTGGCCTCAACCGGGCCTCAACCGGGGCATCACTGACCTCAACCGGGGCGTCACTGGCCTCAACCGGGGCATCACAGGCCTCAGCCGGGGAATCACTGGCCTCAACTGGGCCTCAACCGGGGCATCACTGGCCTCAACCAGGGCATCACGGGCCTCAACCGGGGCATCACTGGCCTCAGCCGGGGCATCACTGGCCTCAACCGGGCCTCAACCGGGGCATCACTGACCTCAACCAGGGCATCACTGGCCTCAACCGGGGCATCACAGGCCTCAGCCGGGGAATCACTGGCCTCAACTGGGCCTCAACCGGGGCATCACTGGCCTCAACCGGGGCATCACTGACCTCAACCAGGGCATCACAGGCCTCAGCCGGGGCATCACTGGCCTCAACCGGGCCTCAACCGGGGCATCACAGGCCTCAGCCGGGGAATCACTGGCCTCAACTGGGCCTCAACCGGGGCATCACTGGCCTCAGCCGGGGCATCACTGGCCTCAACCGGGCCTCAACCGGGGCATCACTGACCTCAACCGGGGAATCACTGGCCTCAACCGGGGCATCACTGGCCTCAGCCGGGGCATCACTGGCCTCAACCGGGGCATCACTGGCCTCAGCCGGGGCATCACTGGCCTCAACCGGGCCTCAACCGGGGCATCACTGACCTCAACCGGGGCGTTACTGGCCTCAACCGGGGCATCACAGGCCTCAGCCGGGGAATCACTGGCCTCAACTGGGCCTCAACCGGGGCATCACTGGCCTCAACCAGGGCATCACGGGCCTCAACCGGGGCATCACTGGCCTCAGCCGGGGCATCACTGGCCTCAACCGGGCCTCAACCGGGGCATCACGGGCCTCAACCGGGGCATCACTGGCCTCAGCCGGGGCATCACTGGCCTCAACCGGGCCTCAACCGGGGCATCACTGACCTCAACCGGGGCGTCACTGGCCTCAACCGGGGCATCACAGGCCTCAGCTGGGGAATCACTGGCCTCAACTGGGCCTCAACCGGGGCATCACTGGCCTCAACCAGGGCATCACTGGCCTCAACCGGGGCATCACTGGCCTCAGCCGGGGCATCACTGGCCTCAACCGGGCCTCAACCGGGGCATCACTGACCTCAACCGGGGCATCACTGACCTCAACCAGGGCATCACAGGCCTCAGCCGGGGCATCACTGGCCTCAACCGGGCCTCAACCGGGGCATCACTGACCTCAACCGGGGCGTCACTGGCCTCAACCGGGGCATCACAGGCCTCAGCCGGGGAATCACTGGCCTCAACTGGGCCTCAACCGGGGCATCACTGGCCTCAACCGGGGCATCACGGGCCTCAACCGGGGCATCACTGGCCTCAGCCGGGGCATCACTGGCCTCAACCGGGGCATCACTGACCTCAACCGGGGCGTCACTGACCTCAACCAGGGCATCACTGGCCTCAGCCGGGGCATCACTGGCCTCAACAGGGCCTCAACCGGGGCACCACTGGCCTCAACCAGGGCATCACTGGCCTCAACCAGGGCATCACTGGCTTCAGCCGGGGCATCACTGGCCTCAACCGGGCCTCAACCGGGGCATCACTGACCTCAACCGGGGCATCACTGACCTCAACCAGGGCATCACTGGCCTCAGCCGGGCCTCAACCAGGGCATCACGGGCCTCAACCGGGGCATCACTGGCCTCAGCCGGGGCATCACTGACCTCAACCGGGGCATCACTGACCTCAACCAGGGCATCACTGGCCTCAGCCGGGCCTCAACCAGGGCATCACGGGCCTCAACCGGGGCATCACTGGCCTCAGCCGGGGCATCACTGACCTCAACCGGGGCATCACTGACCTCAACCAGGGCATCACTGGCCTCAGCCGGGCCTCAACCAGGGCATCACGGGCCTCAACCGGGGCATCACTGGCCTCAGCCGGGGCATCACTGGCCTTAACCGGGCCTCAAGCGGGGCATCACTGACCTCAACCGGGGCGTCACTGACCTCAACCAGGGCATCACAGGCCTCAGCCGGGGCATCACTGGCCTCAACCGGGCCTCAACCGGGGCATCACAGGCCTCAGCCGGGGAATCACTGGCCTCAACTGGGCCTCAACCGGGGCATCACTGGCCTCAACCTGGGCATCACTGACCTCAACCAGGGCATCACAGGCCTCAGACGGGGTATCACTGGCCTCAACCGGGCCTCAACCGGGCCTCAACCGGGGCATCACTGACCTCAACCGGGGCGTCACTGGCCTCAACCGGGGCATCACTGGCCTCAGCCGGGGCATCACTGGCCTCAACCGGGCCTCAACCGGGGCATCACTGACCTCAACCGGGGCGTCACTGGCCTCAACCGGGGCATCACAGGCCTCAGCCGGTGAATCACTGGCCTCAACTGGGCCTCAACCGGGGCATCACTGGCCTCAACCGGGGCATCACGGGCCTCAACCGGGGCATCACTGGCCTCAGCCGGGGCATCACTGGCCTCAACCGGGCCTCAACCGGGGCATCACTGACCTCAACCGGGGCGTCACTGACCTCAACCAGGGCATCACTGGCCTCAGCCGGGGCATCACTGGCCTCAACCGGGCCTCAACCGGGGCATCACTGACCTCAACCGGGGCGTCACTGGCCTCAACCGGGGCATCACAGGCCTCAGCCGGGGAATCACTGGCCTCAACTGGGCCTCAACCGGGGCATCACTGGCCTCAACCGGGGCATCACTGGCCTCAACCGGGCCTCAACCGGGGCATCACTGACCTCAACCGGGGCATCACTGGCCTCAACCGGGGCATCACTGGCCTCAGCCGGGGCATCACTGGCCTCAACCGGGCCTCAACCGGGGCATCACTGACCTCAACCGGGGCATCACTGACCTCAACCAGGGCATCACAGGCCTCAGCCGGGGCATCACTGGCCTCAACCGGGCCTCAACCGGGGCATCACAGGCCTCAGCCGGGGAATCACTGGCCTCAACTGGGCCTCAACCGGGGCATCACTGGCCTCAACCTGGGCATCACTGACCTCAACCAGGGCATCACAGGCCTCAGACGGGGTATCACTGGCCTCAACCGGGCCTCAACCGGGGCATCACTGACCTCAACCGGGGCATCACTGGCCTCAACCGGGGCATCACTGGCCTCAGCCGGGGCATCACTGGCCTCAACCGGGCCTCAACCGGGGCATCACTGACCTCAACCGGGGCATCACTGACCTCAACCAGGGCATCACAGGCCTCAGCCGGGGCATCACTGGCCTCAACCGGGCCTCAACCGGGGCATCACTGACCTCAACCGGGGCATCACTGGCCTCAACCGGGGCATCACTGGCCTCAGCCGGGGCATCACTGGCCTCAACCGGGCCTCAACCGGGGCATCACTGACCTCAACCGGGGCATCACTGACCTCAACCAGGGCATCACAGGCCTCAGCCGGGGCATCACTGGCCTCAACCGGGCCTCAACCGGGGCATCACAGGCCTCAGCCGGGGAATCACTGGCCTCAACTGGGCCTCAACCGGGGCATCACTGGCCTCAACCTGGGATTCACTGACCTCAACCAGGGCATCACAGGCCTCAGACGGGGTATCACTGGCCTCAACCGGGCCTCAACCGGGGCATCACTGACCTCAACCGGGGCATCACTGGCCTCAACCGGGGCATCACAGGCCTCAGCCGGGGCATCACTGGCCTCAACCGGGCCTCAACCGGGGCATCACTGACCTCAACCGGGGCATCACTGGCCTCAACCGGGGCATCACTGGCCTCAGCCGGGGCATCACTGGCCTCAACCGGGCCTCAACCGGGGCATCACTGACCTCAACCGGGGCATCACTGGCCTCAACCGGGGCATCACTGGCCTCAGCCGGGGCATCACTGGCCTCAACCGGGCCTCAACCGGGGCATCACTGACCTCAACCGGGGCGTCACTGGCCTCAACCGGGGCATCACAGGCCTCAGCCGGGGAATCACTGGCCTCAACTGGGCCTCAACCGGGGCATCACTGGCCTCAACCGGGGCATCACGGGCCTCAACCGGGGCATCACTGGCCTCAGCCGGGGCATCACTGGCCTCAACCGGGGCATCACTGACCTCAACCGGGGCGTCACTGACCTCAACCAGGGCATCACTGGCCTCAGCCGGGGCATCACTGGCCTCAACCGGGCCTCAACCGGGGCATCACTGGCCTCAACCAGGGCATCACTGACCTCAACCGGGGCATCACTGGCCTCAACCGGGACATCACTGGCCTCAGCCGGGGCATCACTGGCCTCAACCGGGCCTCAACCGGGGCATCACTGACCTCAACCGGGGCATCACTGACCTCAACCAGGGCATCACAGGCCTCAGCCGGGGCATCACTGGCCTCAACCGGGCCTCAACCGGGGCATCACTGACCTCAACCGGGGCATCACTGGCCTCAACCGGGGCATCACTGGCCTCAGCCGGGGCATCACTGGCCTCAACCGGGCCTCAACCGGGGCATCACTGACCTCAACCGGGGCATCACTGACCTCAACCAGGGCATCACAGGCCTCAGCCGGGGCATCACTGGCCTCAACCGGGCCTCAACCGGGGCATCACAGGCCTCAGACGGGGTATCACTGGCCTCAACCGGGCCTCAACCGGGGCATCACTGGCCTCAACCGGGGCATCACTGACCTCAACCGGGGCATCACAGGCCTCAGACGGGGTATCACTGGCCTCAACCGGGCCTCAACCGGGGCATCACTGACCTCAACCGGGGCGTCACTGGCCTCAACCGGGGCATCACTGGCCTCAGCCGGGGCATCACTGGCCTCAACCGGGCCTCAACCGGGGCATCACTGACCTCAACCGGGGCGTCACTGGCCTCAACCGGGGCATCACAGGCCTCAGCCGGGGAATCACTGGCCTCAACTGGGCCTCAACCGGGGCATCACTGGCCTCAACCGGGGCATCACTGGCCTCAACCGGGGCATCACTGACCTCAACCGGGGCGTCACTGACCTCAACCAGGGCATCACTGGCCTCAGCCGGGGCATCACTGGCCTCAACCGGGCCTCAACCGGGGCATCACTGGCCTCAACCAGGGCATCACTGACCTCAACCGGGGCATCACTGGCCTCAACCGGGACATCACTGGCCTCAGCCGGGGCATCACTGGCCTCAACCGGGCCTCAACCGGGGCATCACTGACCTCAACCGGGGCATCACTGACCTCAACCAGGGCATCACAGGCCTCAGCCGGGGCATCACTGGCCTCAACCGGGCCTCAACCGGGGCATCACTGACCTCAACCGGGGCATCACTGGCCTCAACCGGGGCATCACTGGCCTCAGCCGGGGCATCACTGGCCTCAACCGGGCCTCAACCGGGGCATCACTGACCTCAACCGGGGCATCACTGACCTCAACCAGGGCATCACAGGCCTCAGCCGGGGCATCACTGGCCTCAACCGGGCCTCAACCGGGGCATCACAGGCCTCAGACGGGGTATCACTGGCCTCAACCGGGCCTCAACCGGGGCATCACTGGCCTCAACCGGGGCATCACTGACCTCAACCGGGGCATCACAGGCCTCAGACGGGGTATCACTGGCCTCA
>NW_027180796.1:27500-29101 GCF_040956055.1 Brachionichthys hirsutus | reverse complement strand
GGGACAACTCTTGGTGATGGTTGGATGAAGGGGTAGAATTAAGGGGCACAAATAAATTCACTGCACTTTCTTCTCAGAACACTGTGTATTTGTCACTTTGTGTTTGTCCATGTTGTGTGTTCACTGCGGTGTGCACAGCCCTCTACGGTGGTAAGCAGGTAATAAAATCAATAAAATAGGAATAGGCTAGGCTGCCAAGAGGGCAGGTGACGGTCACAATCACTATAAGAATAAAAATTGCATAGAACTCTAACAGTGACTGACGTTATGTACGTCACTGTGGAGCACGAATGCAGACAAGGTAAAAAAAAAAAAAAAAAAAATAAAAAATAAAAAATAAAAGGATCAACGTCGTTCTTTGGTTTTTAACGGACATTTATTTGGACAGCAGGTCTTGAGCTTGAACCAATAGTGTCGAATGATGCCCAAACAATGCCGTCAGAACTAAAACAAGATCAAATACAAAGACTTAAGTTAAGTTACGGATTAGAACTGACATGAAATGACATAAATTCACATTAAAGAAAAGCAAACAAACTGTACCTCATTGGCCACGTAGACTCCAAGGGAATAAAGATGAGGTTTAACGACTTCTTAAAGAGATTACTTTACAAGTTCTTATGTCTTGTCCCTTTGCAGACATCGACGGTTGCGTGCCGAGTTTTGCTCATGGAGTGCACCAATAATCTTATTCCGTGGGGGTACACGAACATGCAGAACTTAAATTCTGGTTCCCCCCTTAATTCTATCTTTATAATCAAATTAATAAATTAGAGATACCTTGGACGGCAGCTACACAGTGTTTCCCAACCTTGTTTGAGCCGCGGCACATTTTTTACATTTACAAAATGCTGCGGCACACCCCCAACCAAAATGACATAAAATGACACTCTAACAGTACATATTAGATTAGATGACCTTTATTATAATACATATAGTTAATAATATAGTTTTCGGCATTTACATTTTCTCTTCATCACTGTCACTCCTCGTCTTGCTGTGATCCAAACTGCCTCTGAGGATGACCCTCCTCAAAGGGAACCAAAGCGCTCACAAAGTGTAGAGTAGGCAAAAGCCAAAGCATGAAGAACTGGTTTTTAGGAAATATTTGTTTTCTGTTTTTTAATAAATGCGTTTTTTTTTTATCTGCCACGCTGTAAATGCAGCGCAGTTGCGTGATGTTTATTTTGAAGTGTGTGCTCTTATTTTGTAGAGCAAGGAGGAGTTGCTGTACTAGAGTTAGCGGCAGAGAGGAACAGAGCGACACCGTGCTCAGGTGCATCGCTGGAGTCTGAAGAGCGATCTACGGGCGGAACACACACTTTATTCCAGCCCCGACACCGACGATGTTCATCAGGTGATGATAGGTCATCTCCGGTTGGGAAACTCTGCCCTAGAAGTAGAACTACCGTTCTGTCTTCTTCTGTTGCTCCACGTTGGACAGCCGCGGGGTCGCTGAGCGGAACGCCAGGGTTGCCATGTCAGTGTCAAACTGTGGGAGCTGGAACATCGAGAAACGGCAGAGGGACAGTCAAAGCTGAGAGCAGCTGAACGCACGCACGCACACACGCACGCACACACGCACGCACACACACACGCAC
>NW_027180796.1:7500-22500 GCF_040956055.1 Brachionichthys hirsutus | reverse complement strand
ATCACGGTGTGGTAGTGCATCACGGTGTGGTACTGCATCACGGTGTGATACTGCATCACGGTGTAGTACTGCATCACGGTGTATCACCGGCTGCTCTCTGCCCCCCCCCCCCCCTGGACTGTATCACCGGCTGCTCTCTGCCCCCCCCCCCTGGACTGTATCACCGGCTGCTCTCTGCCCCCCCTGGACTGTATCTCCAGCTCTCGCTACCTCAGCAGAGCTACAAACATTGTCAGAGACTCCTCCCACCCTGGACACACCTTGTTCAACCTGTTGCCCTCAGGGTGGCGCTACAGGCTGAACAAGAGCAGGACCAACAGACTCAGGGACAGTTTTATACCGAGAGCCATCAGAACAACAACCAGGACTATACAACTACTCACCATGTGTACTAAACAATAGAACTACTCACCATGTGTACTAAACAGGAATACTACTCACCATGTGTACTAAACAATAGAACTACTCACCGTGTGTACTAAACAATAGAACTACTCACCATGCGTACTAAACAATAGAACTACTCACCATGCGTACTAAACAATAGAACTACTCACCGTGTGTACTAAACAATAGAACTACTCACCATGCGTACTAAACAATAGAACTACTCACCATGTGTAATTTGTAATGTGAAGGTAAACAATGTTTGTTGCTGTTGTACATGAGGTCTCCCCGACCTCATGTACAACAGCTAATGTATGCAGGTACTAAATGCAAAGGACTGAGCAATCTCTCTGCATGCACTGCTTATCACCTTTGTGTTTTCTTCTTCTATTACTTGTATTTTGTGTTGTACCTGAGCACCAAACGGAGCAGCGCTCCTAATCTCGTTGTATATCCACTATGCAATGACAATACTGCTTTCTATTCTATTCTATTCTATTACATTGAATTAAATTACATTATATTACATTACATTACATCAAATTGAATGACTTCATTTCAGCAATAGGCAGAGTGGCTGAGCGGTCTAAGGTGCTAGAGTGAGGCTCCAGTCTCTTCTGGCAGTGATGGGTTTAAATCCCACCACTGCCAGAAACCTTTGGGCCAGCTCAATTGGTTCAAGTCCAGCATAGACCAAATTATAGTGTGACCTGATCGCCACGTGGCTTTAATACCCGCCACAAACAAATATTGTCCCAAATATACAGTATATTAAAGATCAGCTGGCAACTAGGGAAAGACCTTGTGACAGCTTGGAAAGACTGCAGACAGGAGGGAAAGACCCCGCCGGGCCTGCCACAGGCTAGCTCCCTGTGGTGGGAGGGGTATGGCACTGTAGTGCACATATCCCACCCAATATTGGCTACGAAAAATCTAAATAAGAAAATACCCCTAGAATCAGCGAGAGCGGGGGCGGAAGATGATTCAATGGCAGACCACACGGTAATTGACCCTGGAACGAACTCGACAAGGAAAATGATGATCAGCACTTTACCTGAGAAAACAACATCTACTCCAGGAAAAACGCTCCAGAGTTGCATTTGTGGCTGGGCAAAGGTTACATCTGCTGCAGGCCTAAAGATACATCAAGGCAGGGAAAAAATGTTTGAAGAAAGTGGCGCAGGGATCTCGCATCGACCACTACTTCTTAAGAAGCAAGTCGAGTCAGTCAAGTGAAGTTCAGCGGCAGGACGTAAACCACAGTCCGCAGGACATCAATCCCCCTGTCCAAGAGGAGGAGGAATCAAGCACAGCAGAGTACCATGAGCCTAGCATACAGCATCATGCAACAGAAACGAAGACCCAGGAGCGGAAGTCACCCATTAACTGGCCAAAATCCTGTGATAAAAAGGTATGGGAAACAGTCAACACAGACCTCATATTGCTGTTGGAGCAGCTTCGTGGAAATGCAGTGAAGAAACTGGATAGAATGGGAGAGCTCATTTACAACTACGGAGCTGAACGCTTCGGAGCTGCAAGCAAAAGGAAGAAAACACCATCCATCCCTATTCAATCCAGGAGACAGCAGGAAATAATTCGACTGGTTAAAGAAAGAAGGCAGCTGAAGAAACAGTGGAGGAAAACCACAGAGGAAGAGAAGGAGGGCATAAACGTGCTGCAGGCAGAAAGTAAGAACCGGCTAGCCGTACTGAGGAGAGCTGAAAACCTGAGAAAGAGGCGTAGAAAGAAGGAATTGGCAAGAGCTAACTTCTTCAAAGACCCTTTCAAGTTTGTAAAGGGTCTGTTCACGAAGGAGAAAAATGGAAGCCTCCAAACAACAAGGGAAGACCTCGAAGCCCACCTATCACATATATACTCCGACAGCCGCCGACATGAACAGGTCTCGCTACCACATGACATGCCACCGTTACATCCTCCAAAACATCAGCTAGACGTCAGCCCTCCCAAGTGGAGTGAAGTAGAAAGAACTGTACGCCGAGCAAGAGCAGCATCCTCCCCCGGGCTCAACGGGGTGCCATACAGACTCTATAAGTATGCACCAGATGTCCTGCGTTTCCGATGGCGACTGATGAGGCTGGTATGGCTGAAGCAGACGATACCAACAGCCTGGCGAAGGGCAGGGAGCATCCTGATCCCAAAGGAAAAGGACTCTACGGATATTAGCCAGTTCCGCCAAATCAGTCTCCTGAATGTAGAGGGTCAAATCTTCTTCAGTGTAGTGGCTCACAGGCTGACTAACTATCTGGAAGTGAACAACTTCATTGACACATCTGTGCAGAAAGCGGGGATGCCAGGCTTTCCCGGGTGCATGGAGCACCTGAGCATGATATGGCACCAAGTCCAGGCTGCAAAAAGGGATGGAAGAGACCTCCATGTTGTTTTCCTTGATTTGGCCAATGCCTTTGGCTCGGTTCCACACAACATCTTACGGTCGGCATTTAGCTATTTTCAAGTTCCAGATGTTATCACTGCCCTCGTCAGGGCCTACTTCCGAGATGTGCAGATATGCCTGTCAACAGCAGAGTACACCACAGCTTGGCAGCATCTGGAGGTGGGCATCATGGCAGGATGCACCATTTCCCCACTCGTCTTCACCATGGCCATGGAAGTCATTATCCGTGCATCTCGATGGGTGGTGGGAGGAGAGCGGCTAAAACCAGGCTTGCGCCTCCCGCCCATTAGGGCATACATGGATGATATGACCACTCTAACTTCAATCATTCCATGCACAAGAAGGCTGCTGAGGAAGTTGCAGGAGAACATCGAATGGGCCCGGATGAGGTTTAAACCGAGCAAGTCCAGGAGCTTATCTGTGGTGAAAGGGAAGCTATCAGACCAGCGCTTTAACATCGGCGAGGAGCCCATACCAACTGTGTTAGAGAAGCCAATCAAGAGCCTCGGGCGTTGGTACGACGCAATCCTTAAGGATATGGTTCAAGTGGAGCAGCTTAGACGGGATGCCATCAGCGGTCTTCAGAGCATTGACAGGACCATGCTCCCTGGCAGGCTGAAGCTTTGGTGTCTTCAGTTTGGTCTCATACCTCGGCTGATTTATGAGGTACCGTGCTCGAAGGTTGAGAAGCTGGAGAGGGTCATCAGCTCTTTTGCCAGGAAATGGCTTGGGCTTCCCAGGTGCCTTACCAACATAGCACTGTATGGTAGAGGCATCCTGGAGCTTCCTCTATGTAGCCTCACAGAGGAATACAAGAGCAGCAAAGTCAGGCTGGAGATGATGCTGACAGATTCTCGAGACCCCTGTGTAGCTCAAACCGCTCCTGCAATTGCAACTGGGAGGAAGTGGACTCCAACTGTAGCTATACACCAGGCTAAATCAGCCCTTAAGCACCGGGATATTGTTGGCCACGTGCAAATGGGAAGAGGAGGCATTGGCCTAGAGGAGAGTAAACCATCCTGGTGCAAGGCATCTCCAGCTCAGCGACGTGGGCTGGTGGTCGAGGAGGTTCGCCGAGAGGAGCAGGCTGCAAGGTGTGCAAAGGCTGTCTCACAAGGAAAGCAAGGTCAATGGATGCGTTGGGAAGATGTCGAGAAGCGCAAGCTCTCTTGGAGAGAGATGTGGGACATGGAAGCTTATCGAACCAGCTTTATCCTGCGAGCGACATATGATGTGCTACCATCACCACAGAACCTCAACCAATGGTACGGAGAAGATCCTACATGCCCCCTCTGTCCATCTCCAGCAAACTTGAAGCACATTCTAGTTGGCTGCAAGACAAGCCTTACACAAGGCCGTTACACCTGGAGGCACAATCAAGTCCTGAAGTGTCTGGCAGCTGCACTGGAGAATAGAAGAATGGTTGTCAATGCCCTGCCCCCCCTTTCCACCCATCTTACATCATCAGGACATTTTGTCCGTGAAGGGGAGAAACAACAAAAGAGATGTATTCCAAAATCAGAGGTAGGACAGACGGGAGCAGCACGGGACTGGAGGCTCCTTGTTGATCTGGAGCAGAGACTCTGCTTTCCAGTGGAGATCGCCACGACCAACCTCAGGCCAGATCTTGTGTTGTGGTCTACCTCAATTCGAAGTGTTTACATCATAGAGCTCACAGTGCCATGGGAGGATAATATAGGCGAGGCCTTTGAGCGCAAGAAGCTTCGGTATGCTGAGCTGGCAGCGGATGCTGAACAACGGGGCTGGAAGACCACAGTCCTCCCTGTAGAAGTGGGCTGCAGAGGCTTTGTGGGCAGGACTGCTACTAGTCTCCTCAGAGGCATGGGAATCCGGGGCCAGGCCCAACGGTAAATCATCACAGCCCTGTCCAGTGCTGCTGAACGAGCAAGCCAGTGGCTCTGGATCAGGAGAAGAGACAACAGCTGGGCTCCAAAATGACAGAGACAACATCAGGGGGTATAGAAGGGGGTAAGGCAGAGGGGGGCACACCCGGGACGCCAGGTGTTGCTGCTGAGCCCTCTTGAGGTGTCGTGGGCCTGTTCAGTGAAACACCTATGATGGAGGGTGCCCACCTGATGACCCCAATGAAACCCTTAGCCCCTTCTATCCTGCCCTGTGATGACTATAATCCCTACCCATTTAGCAAGGTGAAAAGGATTGTAACATCCAGTCCCATTCCGGTATGCAGTCAGACACGTTTGGCTCAGGGATGAGGATGCCCCTGCCGTGCAGAGTCCAGTGCACTTTGGGTAATAACACCATATCCTGTGTTTGTAAAACAAATGTCCTAATTGATGCAGTCACATCAAAGTTCCAAAATGGAAAATGATTGAATTCAGCATTTTTTATTTTCAAGCATGACAAAAATCCTTCTGGATGGAAATGCTCCCACCGGGTGGAGTGAAACTTTGAAATGCCAGGTTTACTGTTTGTTGAAGTAAGTAAATCCTGATTAAAGTTAATGACTGTTGGTGTCAATCTGACAACCAAAATAAAACTAATTATCATCATCATCATCAAACCTAAAACTTAAATGAAATAATTTATTACAATCAAAAAGGAATAGGCAGAAGCAATGCTTATTGTAGCCTATCCTATAATACATACAATTATTAGATCGGCTTTACATATCAAATGATTATTTATGCACACTTTTTATATGAATTAATTATTTGACACTTGAGACATGTTTTGAATTTTGATAATGAAATACATTGTTTTAAATCATCAGATAACTCATTCCACAGTTTCACTCCAAGAACAGAAACACACCTTAATTTAACGTCGAACATAAACACACCTCAGATTATAGCGGGTTTCCCTTCATTTGAACAAGTCATTTATACACTTTGGGATATTGTTATTTTTCACTCTATGAAGAATCACCAATATTTTAATTTTCAACCAACCAATCAACTAATTTTAAGGTTTCATTTTGTATAAATAAATGATTGGTTGGTTCAAGATATCCTAGCTTATTGATTATTCGACTCTTTTTTTGTCCCGGCTGAAAGGCGTCTGATGTCGCTTCTCCTTCCTCCTGCAGCCGTCCTGCTCAGCGCCATCGTGTGGATCATTGAGATTGTCGCCAACTCTGCTCCTCTGTTTCACGATGAGCTCTTCCAGGATCGCTTCAACCACACCTTCTGCTTTGAGAAGTACCCCATGCAGGACTGGGTGGCTGGAATGAACCTCTACAGAACGCTGTTGGGCTTCCTCGCTCCGTGGACAGCGATGCTCGTCGCCTACCGCGGCATCCTTGCAGCGGTGCGCTGCAACGTCTCCACAGAGCGTGAGGAAAAGGCCAAAATCCAGAGGCTGGCTTTGAGTCTGCTCCTGATCGTTTGGTTCTGCTTTGGACCGTACCACATCCTTCTCCTGGTACGGAGCGTCATGTTTTTAAGGAAGCCGTGTGACTGCGGCTCAGAGGAGACTCTATTTGCATCGTACCATGTGGCCCTGGCTCTGACCAGCCTCAACTGTGTCGCTGATCCCATTTTGTACTGCTTTGTGAATGAAGGGGCGAGGAATGATGTTGGCCGGGTGCTTTCGGCTTTATTGCCTTCCGCTTGCAGCCGGGGCTCCTCCTCCTCGCCATCGCATGCCGACATCCTAAATGGGGGCTCCGTGACGATGGAAACGCCGCTGTCAGCAAAGAAGCAGGTTGCTGTTTATGCCGATGGAGCCAAGACAAGCACCTATAAGACAGACCTGGTGGCTCTGAAGGGGGAGTGTCTACAGATGACCATCCTCAGTGTCAGGAAGTGACCTAGAACCTGGACCCTGCTGCAACGAGTCCAAACTGTTTGGCTCCGTGGCTGGAGGACGCTGCCTGTGTCTTCCAGAGACTGTAGATGCCGGGATTATAGCTAGAGAGACTGCAGGAACTCAGAAAGAGAAGGATGTTGATCAAATTAAGAGCACTAGGAAATAAGAGGTGAGGACAGCTCAGGGGATTGTGGGTCACCGTCTGCCTGATCTGGACTCTGTCTACACCTCCAGAGTCCAGAGGAGGGCCAGACGCATCGCCACAGACCCCACCCACCCGGGCCACAGACTGTTTGTCCCGCCCACAGACCCCACCCACCCGGGCCACAGACTGTTTGTCCCGCCCACAGACCCCACCCACCCGGGCCACAGACTGTTTGTCCCGCCCACAGACCCCACCCACCCGGGCCACAGACTGTTTGTCCCGCCCACAGACCCCACCCACCCGGGCCACAGACTGTTTGTCCCGCCCCCATCAGGGAGGCGGTTCAGGACAATAAGAAGCAGCACAGCGAGGCTCAGGAACAGCTTCTTCCCCCGAGCTGTGAAAGCAGTCGTTCCCTCGTAGCGATCTGGGACACTTTATGCCGGTCCTGTTGCTGCTGTTGCTATTCTGCACTACTGCCTGATTCACACTCTCTCTGTGTATATATATTGTTTCTTAAGAGAGAGAATTTAGTTTATGTTATGATGTGTGCCTTAAGCCGTGGGCCTTCTCACGATTTTATTATGTTCGCATAATGATAATAAAGTATCTTGAATCTTGAATCTTGAACATAGAGTGACCTACAAGAGTGGAGGGAGGAGCACACAGGAGGACATCTTGAGTAGACGGAGCAGTTTAAAGGAGGTTGGTGACTGTAAGGTAGGAGAGAGTGTAGCCAGCCAGCATAGGCTGCTGGTGAGGAAGAGGAGGAGGATGAAGGCAGACAAGAGGACAAAGTGGTGGAGACTAAAGAACGAAGAGTGTTGTGTGGCTTTCAGGGAAGAGGTAGACAAGAGAGGAGAAGAGACATGGACGTAGTGAGGGAGGACATGAGAGTGGCTGGTGTTGGGGAGGACGATGCAAAGGACAGGACTAGAGGACGACCCAGGAGAAGAGACATGGACGTAGTGAGGAGGACATGAGAGTGGCTGGTGTTGGGGAGGACGATGCAAAGGACAGGGCTAGAGGACGACCCAGGAGAAGAGACATGGACGTAGTGAGGGAGGACATGAGAGTGGCTGGTGTTGGGGAGGACGATGCAAAGGACAGGACTAGAGGACGACCCAGGAGAAGAGACATGGACGTAGTGAGGGAGGACATGAGAGTGGCTGGTGTTGGGGAGGACGATGCAAAGGACAGGGCTAGAGGACGACCCAGGAGAAGAGACATGGACGTAGTGAGTGAGGACATGAGTGGCTGGTGTTGGGGAGGACGATGCAAAGGACAGGGCTAGAGGACGACCCAGGAGAAGAGACATGGACGTAGTGAGTGTCCTCCTGCTGGCGCTTTGTGGAAGTGCAGATGGGACCCAGATGAGATGACAGAGGCTTCAACAACTCAGAAAATTATGAGTAACTTTTGGCTTAATTTTAAACACTTTTCTCTCATTTGTAACATTGTTGCATTTTCTTTGACTCATTTTGTGACTCCATTGTTTGCAAAATTTCAAAAAGATGCCTGCTTAATGGAAAACCATAAAAAGGAAGTGTAAAAACTTTCCTTGGGTGGAATATTAAGACTTGAGTCGCTTAATTGTTGCATTTTCATCGTCCAACAATTAACGTTCCGAGAATCCAAAATGCAGTGCGGCCATTTTTATCTGGTCTCTGTGGGGAACGGTTGAACGCCAACGTAGATTTGTTAGATAGTCTCTTTATGTGTGTGTGTGTGTGTGTGTGAGAGAGAGAGAGAGAGAGAGAGAGAGAGACAGTATGCCTCAGCTATGTACAGCCTGATCTGAGGAGCTGTATATATTTTTAATGTTGTACAAGATAGATTTCTGTGTTGAATAAACACAACCGGGCAGAACAGGTCGTGACCTTCGGGTCGTGGTAGCAGAGAGTGTAAACAGCAAAGTAAGCAGCACTACTGCCTCACAGCAGGAAGGTTGCAGGTTCTAATCCAGCCTGGGACCTTTCTGTGAGGAGTTTTTTCTGTGAGTTTTTTCCAGTCGATCCGGACCCGGATGGAGCAATTAAGAAAATGACTGATAAAAATCAACCAGACTTGTGACTTGAAGATGTTTGTTGTCTGATCCAACGCTTGGAGGTTGGAAACACCGTGCAGTCGTCGGGATGATGGTTTGTGATGAGATTTGAGCTTCATGGGGAGGGACTCAGCGTGAAGACCTCGTCTTCTGCTGAGGCTTCTCTGAACTCTCTCTCTTTCCTTGGACAACATGTGCACATTTTACCAGATAGTGGCAGCAGTAGGAGCGTTTACACGGACAACGTGTCTTTATTCCGATCAGAGTTCAGAGTAAACTTGTGATCCGATGCGCCGTGTTCACGGACCCTAAAGATCCGATCCGATTAGGATTTGCGTGTTCATGCATCACACTTTTGATCGGAACAGAATATTCTGACATGCGCAGTTTGACCAAAAGCACCGGAAATGGTAGAAGAAGAAGCGTAGCGTAGCGACTTCCGCTGTAAACAAATCATCGCTCCGCGCTTTCCTGCCTGAAACGTCAGCGTTATTTCGCTCGTTTTCCCCGTTTGCGCTTTTAGTTTCAGCTCTCCTGAGGATTAGAATGATTCGTTATCAGCTAAGGATACGGATTTGCTTCCGAACATAAAGGATGGGTACGCTTATTGTCTGGGATGTTCAGTTTTAGTTACGACCTGAATGTGTTTTAAGAGCCGTTAGAACTGGAGCGTGAAGGTCACCGCTGCAGGCCGAGCAGAGTTACAGAAGATGAAGAGGTGCCCTTTTCTTCCCTCAGTCTTTTTCGTGGAATTTTATTACCGTACAGTTTTAATTACACATAATATACAGGAAGAGAATGACCATTTTAATGCATTGACTTGTTTAATAATAAATCACATCGAAACAAGTGGCTGCATAATTAATCTCAATGAAAATGGTGCTTGATGTTTTACAGCGGGGGTCCCCAAACTGTTTCCTGTGGGGGCCACATAACGTCTCCCTATTCTGATGGGGGGTCAGTTCGTACAGGAAGAGTGTGACGATGGGAGGGGCGCCTCAACATTTATTGTTTTCCAGACAGCCACCAAATAACCAATAAAGTCAGGAAATAAATAATAACACCATTAATAAAATAAATAATAACACTATTAATAAAATAAACAATAACACTATTAATAATATAAATAATAACACGATTAATAATAAATAATAACGCTATTAATAATATAAATAATAACACTATTAATAATATAAATAATAACACTATTAATAATAAATAATAACACTATTAATAATATAAATAATAACACTATTAATAAAATAAATAATAACACTATTAATAAAATAAATAATAACACTATTAATAATATAAATAACAACACTATTAATAATAAATAATAACACTATTAATAAAATAAATAATAACACGATTAATAAAATAAATAATAACACTATTAATAATATAAATAATAACACTATTAATAAAATAAATAATAACACTATTAATAAAATAAATAATAACACTATTAATACAATAAATAATAACACAATTAATAAAATAAATAATAACACTATTAATAAAATAAATAATAACACCATTAATAAAATAAATAATAACACTATTAATAAAATAAATAATAACACCATTAATAAAATAAATAACTAAATAACCCTTTCCGGGTTCGTTACAAAAAAAGAAATGGAACATTAACTTTCCGTTCGTATGTGATCATCATTAAAATTGTCCCAAACAAAGGAAGAATGCTTTTCTTAATAATATTAATATATTCTCCACTATCAATAATTTTTAGGAAACAAAAGATTGAATTAATGACCCCTCTTAAACGCGCCCCATACCATTATTGACCCCCCACCGGCTACTCATGTTTTATGGAAAGGGCCAAATGTGGAAGCGGAGTTTGGGGACCCCTGTTTTACAATTTCAGGTTTGGCAAGAAAAACATTAAAAAAACAAACATATATTTTTTTATTTTAAATAAAGTTTGATTAGGGTGGCATGATGGTGTAGTGGGTAGCACTGTTGCCTCACAGCAAGAAGGGTGCGGGTTCAATTCCTATCTGTGCAGAGTTTGTTCTCCCCGTGTCTGTGAGGCTGGTTTCCTCCGACCTCCAAAAACACGCAGCGTAGGTGAACTGGTCGCTCCAAATGGTCCGTCAGTTTGAGTGTTTGTCTGGCGACGCGTCCGGGGTGTACCCCGCCTCTCATCCATAGTCAGGTGGGATAGGCTCCAGCAACACCCGTGACCCGCAAGAAGGATGAATAAAATGGATGGATGCATAATTTACAAATTAAATGAACGTAAACATGTACATTAGTTAATGAATTAGATAAAAGACGGGCACATGTATTCATTTCAGTTCGGCACATGCCTTATGGTCAGCCTGAACTCTCACAACCCTCAGTTTCAGTCTTTACATTTCCTCTCAATAGCGCTGGTGAGCTGTTTACAACTGTGACCAATGTGAGCCCGAATCGATTTTTAAGACGTTATAATCCAATGAGCGGCTCATCCCGGCAGAGGAAGCAGCTCAGCAGCCCCTGGAGTCGGACATCCCAGACAAATGTACCAAACGGTAGAAATAGACTTGCGTCTGGATGCAAACGATCAATTGTGCTTCATGCGGGAGTCAAGAGTAACAAATCTCTGCAGGCAGCTTGAGCTCATCACAGCAATGCAGCTGAACACGAGCCTGGAGAGCATGCTAAGCATCACACCATGTGCAACGCCACCAATGTGGCATTTAGCATGTGGAGCTGATCAGGAAGCTGCTAGCAGTACGCTCACAGACTGCATGTGTTTGATGTGATTGGCTGCATGGTGGTAGGAGCAGACCTGCATGTGTTTGATGTGGTAGGAGCAGACCTGCATGTGTTTGATGTGGTAGGAGCAGACCTGCATGTGTTTGATGTGATTGGCTGCTTGTGTTTGATGTGATTGGCTGCATGCTGGTAGGAGCAGACCTGCATGTGTTTGATGTGGTAGGAGCAGACCTGCATGTGTTTGATGTGATTGGCTGCTTGTGTTTGATGTGATTGGCTGCATGCTGGTAGGAGCAGACCTGCATGTGTTTGATGTGATTGGCTGCATGGTGGTAGGAGCAGACCTGCTTGTGTTTGATGTGATTGGCTGCATGCTGGTAGGAGCAGACCTGCATGTGTTTGATGTGGTAGGAGCAGACCTGCATGTGTTTGATGTGATTGGCTGCATGCTGGTAGGAGCAGACCTGCATGTGTTTGATGTGGTAGGAGCAGACCTGCATGTGTTTGATGTGATTGGCTGCATGCTGGTAGGAGCAGACCTGCTTGTGTTTGATGTGATTGGCTGCATGTGTTTGATGTGATTGGCTGCATGCTGGTAGGAGCAGACCTGCATGTGTTTGATGCGATTGGCTGCTTGTGTTTGATGTGATTGGCTGCATGTCTTTGATGTGATTGGCTGCATGCTGCCCTCGTTGATGCATCCCGTTGGAATCGACTCAGGCTTTCTGGCAAAGTTTCGTTTTTTTGTGTCTCTCAGCAGTTTTCACTGTAACTGAATTTGTGAATTATTCACAAGTGTTGTGACTTTAAAGTATTTTTTCCAGAAGTTTGGTAGAGAGTCAAAAATCCACAGCAGTATAAAATAAACATTGTGGACCAAACTTCACTGTAAAGCGTGCAGCCTTCTCTGCCCTGCAGACCAACGGCGCTCTTTGTTCCATCCCTTCTTTGTCATTCCTCCTTCAGCACAGGAGACAGAATATTTCCAGCGGCGTGCATTTTGCAGATTTGTGAAATCCTTAACTCTTTTTGACTTTGTTTGTCCCGCCCCCATCAGGGAGGCGGTTCAGGACGATAAGAAGCAGCACAGCGAGGCTCAGGAACAGCTTCTTCCCCCGAGCTGTGAAAGCAGTCGTTCCCTCGTAGCGATCTGGGACGCTTTATGCCGGTCCTGTTGCTGCTGCTGCTATTCTGCACTACTGCCCGTGATTCTCACTCTCTCTGTGTGTATATATATTCTCTCTGTGTATATATATTGTTTCTTAAGAGAGAGAATTTAGTTTATGTTATGATGTGTGCCTTAAGCCGTGGGCCTTCTCACGATTTTATTATGCTCGCATAATGACAATAAAGTATCTTGAATCTTGAATCTTGAATCTTTACAAAGTGATCTGTTACCGTGGCAACGCATAAACAGCAAGACAAAATTTCACCAAATCAACAATGATAACGGCCATTTATCATTCATTCCTCTGTCTTCAGTTTGCTTTGCTTTCCTTACATTGTGTCCAACACACTCGCCGACTAATCCCCCAAAGGGACTAATCCCTCGAGCCCTTTTCTGATTGGTTGTCCTGGGGAGGAAATAATAATAAAAAGCCTCTGACGGTGAAGCTAGCCCACGTCCTGTTAGCAATTAGTCCCTCTGCTGGTGACAGAGTGAGAGTCCAGCTGTGTCCCTGAGTTGAGCTGAGATTAGAGCCTGGGACAGAAGCAATCTGGGGAGTGGAGGCGGGGCCAGAGATTTAAATCAGATAGTTGGGATTAAGACTGGGATTGTCACCTCCACAGGATGGAAATGAGTAAAGTAAAATAAAAAAAGAATAATAATGAAAGCAGTTTAGGATTAGAAGTGTTAGTGTTAAGGAGAACGGAGCGATCAGTGGCTGCTCAGCTCTCCTACAAAATACCACCATTGATTTGAACTTAACGTCGGCAAGGCGGATGGATCGATATTTATGATGGGATGTCCTCAGGATCTGCCACAGTGTCACATGGCAGGAAATATTAACGTTGATGTAGCATCCAGGCGATTTAGAAAGGCCAGAACTGGTGGTTGAATAGTTTATTTTGACCAACGTAAGAGCTATGAATAATAAAAAACAACAACACACAATAAAGTTAACCATCATTCAACCGTTACCATTCATAACTCAAACATAACTCAAAAATACAACTTAACCATAAACATGAAAATACTTAAGATACAACTATTACACAGATACAATCACATTTACCAGCCGATGCTGAACATCACATCAGTCCGTTTCTTCCGTCGTTCTCTCTCGTTCGGTCGAGCGTCTCCTCTCTCCAGCTTCCGGTTACAAGGTGAACAAAATAAAAGCACGAACTTATGAAACAGTTAACAAAATAAAAGCACGAACTCAAAATACAATTACTTATTTATCTAAACAATATTAACCGTACATAACTGTCGTTACAGTTGATGATTGCAAACCTTCCTCGGATGTTGTTTCCTTTTGTCTGAAAGCAGAAAACTGGATCAGCTCGGATGTAAACTTATGCTGACAGTACTAAAACAAACCCAACTGAAATGACTCCGACCGATCAAACTAAAGGACTAGAAATGCATAAAGTTTTATTGACGCGAACAGCTGCGAAGGCGAGTTAGAGGTTCTCTACACAGAACAGTGAGGAAGCCTCCGGGCTCAGTCACGGCTCAGAACATCCATCAGAAACGGCACCAGAACAAGAATTCAAACAAATCACCTGCAAGGAAGACCAAAAACAACAACTTCCCCACTTCCTGCTTACGAACACAGTTTCCATTCTCTTCCTCGTGTTTCTCTTCACGCGGCCATTTGTGGATCAGAGATTCTGCTTTGGTTTATTTTCTACTTCCTCAGAATAATATAATCAATAAAACAATAAAACATTTCAGTAAATAATATAATTATGCGTCAAAGAGTAAAAAAAAAAAAAGTCTGTCTGGGAGGGAAATACTTTAGTCTCATACATTTGATACAAATTCCTCCCTGGATGGGATTGCGACATCAAATTCTTATATATATATATGTTTTTAAATTTGATATCAATTTGAGATTCTGAGCGGAGCGGGCCATTTAGAAACAGGAGAAATAAAAAAGCAAACATAAGCAGGCAGGAAGATGCAGATCTTCTTGTTTCTCTTCACCGACGCGAAGCGATCATTAACTTTGTTCTACATGCAAAAGTAGATTCTACTATGAGTTCATAAAAACTCTCGATTGTAAAGTGAGCAAAGGCTGGAGCTCCATGTTTATTTGTTTCTGTACAGAACCAATGAGCTGGATCCGTGACCTTCACATTTATGTACGGGTCCTCCAGCAGACACACGACGGTAATCTGATTACACTTAATCAAAGTACATTTTAATACCTTAAAAAGATGCTTATCTGTGGAAAACAAACGCCGTGCTGTGCCGATGAGCACCTTTTACATTTTTAACCTTCTAGTTCTTGTTTGAGGGACATGATATTCTCCTGAACGTCCAAA
>NW_027180796.1:0-5000 GCF_040956055.1 Brachionichthys hirsutus | reverse complement strand
CTGTCTGTCTGTCTGTCTGTCTGTCTGCCTGTCTGCCTGCCTGCCTGTCTGTCTGTCTGGCCAGAAACACATCAGCTGCTCTCAGGAGGGAGGACGGAAAAGTGCTTTTCATATAAAGAAACAATGACAACTCCACTAACCCTAACCCAAACCGAGAACAAGTTAAGTAAACAATATGACATGATAACAATAATTACAGAGTATTGCGTACCTGTACAAAGTACCTTGTAAACATATTTAATCAGGTCTGACTTAAACTCCAGTTGTTGCTTTGTCATATGTTAGAATCCCAACATGGCTGCCGCCACACAGAACAGAAGCTCCCATCCATCATGTTTATGAACAAGGTGAGCCCCGTGAACAGAACTTCCCTTCATGTCTGAAGCATCAAATGGACCCTGGATAATACCTGCATGGACCCAGAAACTGCGTGGAGTGAAATCCATCGATGAGAGGCATTGGGTCAGGATGACGCCGTCCAGTCCAAGTAGCCGAGAAGCTGAAGCCTGAAACTCAGCATCAGGCAACACGTGTGCTTTTTGGCAGGCCGTGTCGCGTCGCGTCTGAGACGATGGCAGTTTGACACCCCTGCGTGAGATGGGATGAATTACGACCATGTGATGTTCTTCTATCAGGCAGCAGGGGGCAGCAGAGGCCAAACATCTCTAACGCGTCTTCAGCATCCTGATTATCCAGCGTGGACCCAGCGTTAGCCTGCTGGACACGCTGCAGTGAACTCTGCAGGGAGAGCAGGTGAGGGAGTCACACCTGCTGAGGAGGAGCGGCTTCTGGCGCTAAACGGGTCTGTCGTTGCAGAACGACTGATGGGATGACGTGTTTGTTTCAATCTGTATTTGACTTCCTGCTCTGGGTCCGGCCTCAGAAACCTTTGCTGTGACCCTGCAGCTGGTTCTCCACTCTCCACGCTTCCCTTCTTTTGTCTCAGCACCAAACGTAGGTGTTAGGCATACTATAACAAATCAGGGCTTGTTGCATTACAGTAGTTTGATTACATGTTTCTAAAACCAGAGTCGTACTTGGAGAAGAAGTCTCAAACCTCAAGAAAATCTCCTCGTGATTCTGACCGTCCCGCCCTGCGTCCACGTCCGAGTTTAGACGGTCGCCTCACGATGTCGACGACCTCGCATAAATCGGATCTGTTCTGTTCCAGAGCGTTTGGCTGCTACAGTTCCTGCAGATGCACTTTCTTTAACGCTGTTCCATTTAACCAGTTCAGGTGTGCCTGGGAGGCTGCATGTCTGTTCACTGAAACGAGTCCCCCACGCCACCGTCAACCTGGAAGGGGCGGCATGCAAAGCAGAAGACGGCATCCTTCCAAAGTCCTAACCGCTGTTGAGGTTGATGGTCCGGTCGGCGCTGGTGGGGGGAGGGCTTACTGTCCCGGAACGGCGGTGATATTGCTGTGGGCCAAGCTAACGATTTTGGCAGCACCTTAGCTGTGCTTGCCAGGCTAGTCCCAGGCTAGTCCCAGGCTAGTTCCAGGCTAGTCCCAGGCTAGTCCCAGGCTAGTCCCAGGCTAGTCCCAGGCTAGTCCCAGGCTAGTCCCAGGCTAGTTCCAGGCTAGTCCCAGGCTAGTCCCAGGCTAGTTCCAGGCTAGTCCCAGGCTAGTCCCAGGCTAGTCCCAGGCTAGTCCCAGGCTAGTCCCAGGCTAGTCCCAGGCTAGTCCCAGGCTAGTCCCAGGCTAGTTCCAGGCTAGTCCCAGGCTAGTCCCAGGCTAGTTCCAGGCTAGTCCCAGGCTAGTCCCAGGCTAGTCCCAGGCTAGTTCCAGGCTAGTCCCAGGCTAGTCCCAGGCTAGTGGCAGCTATTGTAGAGCTGCTTCGTGTCGTCTGCGTCTCCAGGTTTCCGCATTGTTACATTTTAAAATATCGCCTAATGTCCATCGCTGCTTTTCACACTTCGCTGAATAGTTTTTAAAGTCGAAAATCCGCCTCACGTCACGGCACGCATTGCAATGTCACATAACTGCTCAAAAATTACTTTATCACGAAAACAAACAAAACAGAACTTAGATTTGTTTATTGGTCTTTTCACGTGTTATATTATATTAAAAAAAAAAATACAATAATTTTGTAACAAAATATGTGTTAATATATATGTAGTAAAAAATCTATCATTTTGGGCTTCAGACTGAATGCAGTTACATATTTCAGACGCTAGGGGGGACAATGCCCCCCCTGCCCCCTCAAACTACGCTATGTCAGTCACGTAGTGGATTTCATCCTGACAAATCTCCTCTTCCTTTCTGGTTTATTGGAAGTAAAACACATGCAAAACTCTGCACGGCTTCCTGCTGCTGTCTGTGTTTTACCGCTGACTTCACTTTTGACCCTCACTCTTCTACACACGATGCAAAGTGTCTCATGCGATTAGGTGTGTGCGTCCGGGCCGCTTGTCCCTCTGTGTGTGCCGTAGAATCCGCTTCAGACTGCAGCCTGGGATCCATCTGCCTCGGATTTGCAACGTATTTCCAGAGCAAGACTACACGGCTCACCAGCGCATATCTCACATCAATGTGAAATAGTGTGAAAGAGCTGCTTTGTGCACCTCTCTTTACCTCTTTGTGTGTGTGTCTGTGTGTGTGTGTCTGTGTGCGCGCGCAGGCAGCACAATGTCACCTTGACTGAAATCGACAGGAAGCACTAAGGGTGTGCTGCATCTGTCTGGCACTGGACAGAGGAGGCGAGAGTGAGGAGAAGGCATGTGTGTGTGTGTGTGTGTGTGTGTGTGTGTGTGTGGGGGGGGGGGGTGACAGGTGAGAAACGCCAGGTGCTCGAGTCCCGAGCTTCCTCAGGATGCTGTCGGTGTCAGATCTGCAGTGTGATCATGAGAAAGTAGCAAACTTGTTCTTGAGGATGACGGCGGGCGAACCGACCGCCCCCAACACACACTCACCAATACACAGTTCGGTATATATATTTATTCACATATATTTGGTTTGCCTTTCTCCACAGACATCAGCACAAAGAAGACCCTCCGATGCAGCTGGACCTAAAGTCCTTTCCAAAGACCTTGATGGGGGACAGGAGGAGCAGTTCCAGGCGTCTTGGTCCCACATCCAGCCCTGGCTTGAATATTCGAAACAGTTGGACCGACATTTCGATATTGATGACGTGGGGCATGCATCTTGAACCGAGGCTGAACCCAACAGTTATTTTCATGATCAATTCATCTGCTGATTATTCTCTCCTGTCCGTCTGTAAGATGTAAATGCTGTTGAATGAATCCTGCAGGTTATGTGTGTTTGTGTTCCAGATGTACAAGGTGTCCATAAAGTCTCTTTACAAATTTACACATTTATTACAAAAGAAATGAATCGACAAATCGGTAGAGATTATTACACAATGAGGCGTAGGAACGTTTTTTGTGTGGCAACAGTGATTATTTGCTGAAATACACAAATCGAATGTGATCTTTGCTAAAATCTTTGAAAACTATTGAATACGTAGAACAAATCTCATCAATTGCTTTTGTAATATATTTCTTAAATTGTAGAGAGACTTTGTGTCGTTCAGAAGTAGTTTGGAAGATTTCATTCACGTCAGAACGTCTCGATTTAGTTTAGTTTAGTTTATTTGTATTGTTAATAGTTTTATTTGTACTGTTAAATGTTGATGATTTATGTATGAAGGACTTTCAACGGAAACAAGACCGCAAGGGCTTTTTAGAAATGCTCCTCTTACACAGGATGTTTGACTGTACTTGTACTGTAATACATGCTACTGTTTGACTGTACTTGTACTGTAATACATGGTACTGTGTGACTGTACTTGTACTGTAATACATGCTACTGTGTGACTGTACTTGTACTGTAATACATGCTACTGTTTGACTGTACTTGTACTGTAATACATGCTACTGTGTGACTGTACTTGTACTGTAATACATGCTACTGTTTGACTGTACTTGTACTGTAATACATATACTACTGTTTGACTGTATTTGTACTGTAATTCATGCTACTGTTTGACTGTACTTGTACTGTTATACATGCTACTGTTTGACTGTACTTGTACTGTAATACATGCTACTGTTTGACTGTACTTGTACTGTAATACATATACTACTGTTTGACTGTATTTGTACTGTAATTCATGCTACTGTTTGACTGTATTTGTACTGTAATTCATGCTACTGTTTGACTGTACTTGTACTGTAATACATACTACTGTGTGACTGTACTTGTACTGTAATACATGCTACTGTGTGACTGTACTTGTACTCTAACATTCTATCTAATAAATATATTCATCATCATCATTTGTCGCTTTCGCTCTTGTGATGCCTTCAAGTGACGTCGAAAATAAGTGAGCCCAGAGTAGTTCACGTCCGACCAACGACAAGACAATGGATTTGGGTTTAAGAGATTAAATACTTGTGAGACAGATAGCCTTAGCATAATGCGCTCATTTTCTACTTGTGAATCTCGAATATGCAGAGTATAGTGACATGAATCTCAGAGCACTGGGGTGATTTTCATGCAAAGCGATATCGTGTTTTATTTGTATTTTATGCCGTCGCAACTCATCGAGAGTCGAAAACAAAGCTGCTTCATATATTTACAAATCCCAAGTTATTATTTCCCTCCCAATATTCCTGATTTAGGATTTCAACTGAAAAAGCAGACAAGCCCCATTTTACACAGAACAATACAAGTATAAGAAGTTTCCGGGATGTCCCTGAAGGCGCCTTGGGGCCTCTTGACGTCACAGCTCCCCTGCGCTCCCTGGAGCAGCCAGTCAGAGAAGGGATGCTCTGAACGCAGGACTGCAGCATCTTCAGCGACAGAGACCGTCTCTGCTCTCCGGACCCCCCCAAACACCCAACCCCCCCCCGGGTGTCTTCAGGACGGGACATTGGGACAGCCTGCCAGCACCGGACCGGACCTTTTTTTGTGTGTTTTTGTTGTTTCACCGAACTTGATCGGCTCTTTCCGTCTGATTCCGCCTCTTCGTGTCTCTTTGGCTGTTTTTGCTGCAGCG
>NW_027180795.1:12500-22500 GCF_040956055.1 Brachionichthys hirsutus | reverse complement strand
TTTGGACAGCGGTCGATTTCTGAGACATGTGGTAAGTGGGCAAGTTATCGACCCTTTGGACACCCATTCATTTTGAACACATGTGGTAAGTGGGCAAGTTATTGACCCTTTGGACACCCATTCATTTGGTGGCCCTTGGGGTACCCATTCAGTTTGGACACATGTGGTAAGTGGGCAAGTTATCGACCCTTTGGACACCGCTCAATTTTTGAGACATGTGGTAAGTGGGCAAGTTATTGACCCTTTGGACACCCATTCATTTGGTCCCCCATTCATTTGGGACACATGTGGTAAGTGGGCAAGTTATCGACCCTTTGGACAGCAGTCGATTTCTGAGACATGTGGTAAGTGGGCAAGTTATCGACCCTTTGGACAGCAGTCGATTTCTGAGACATGTGGTAAGTGGGCAAGTTATCGACCCTTTGGACAGCAGTCGATTTCTGAGACATGTGGTAAGTGGGCAAGTTATCGACCCTTTGGACACATGTGGTAAGTGGGCAAGTTATCGACCCTTTGGACAGCGGTCGATTTCTGAGACATGTGGTAAGTGGGCAAGTTATCGACCCTTTGGACACCCATTCATTTTGAACACATGTGGTAAGTGGGCAAGTTATCCTCCCTTTGGATACCCATTCATTTTGAACACATGTGGTAAGTGGGCAAGTTATCCTTCCTTTGGACACCCATTCATTTTGAACACATGTGGTAAGTGGGCATGTTATTGACCCTTTGGACACCCATTCATTTGGTGGCCCTTGGGGTACCCATTCAGTTTGGACACATGTGGTAAGTGGGCAAGTTATCGACCCTTTGGACACCGCTCAATTTTTGAGACATGTGGTAAGTGGGCAAGTTATTGACCCTTTGGACACCCATTCATTTGGTCCCCCATTCATTTGGGACACATGTGGTAAGTGGGCAAGTTATCGACCCTTTGGACAGCAGTCGATTTCTGAGACATGTGGTAAGTGGGCAAGTTATCGACCCTTTGGACAGCAGTCGATTTCTGAGACATGTGGTAAGTGGGCAAGTTATCGACCCTTTGGACACCCATTCATTTTGGACACATGTGGTAAGTGGGCAAGTTATCGACCCTTTGGACAGCGGTCGATTTCTGAGACATGTGGTAAGTGGGCAAGTTATCGACCCTTTGGACACCCATTCATTTTGAACACATGTGGTAAGTGGGCAAGTTATCCTCCCTTTGGATACCCATTCATTTTGAACACATGTGGTAAGTGGGCAAGTTATCGACCCTTTGGACACATTTGGTAAGTGGGCAAGTTATCGACCCTTTGGACACATGTGGTAAGTGGGCAAGTTATCGACCCTTTGGACAGCGGTCGATTTCTGAGACATGTGGTAAGTGGGCAAGTTATCGACCCTTTGGACACCCATTCATTTTGAACACATGTGGTAAGTGGGCAAGTTATTGACCCTTTGGACACCCATTCATTTGGTGGCCCTTGGGGTACCCATTCAGTTTGGACACATGTGGTAAGTGGGCAAGTTATCGACCCTTTGGACACCGCTCAATTTTTGAGACATGTGGTAAGTGGGCAAGTTATTGACCCTTTGGACACCCATTCATTTGGTCCCCCATTCATTTGGGACACATGTGGTAAGTGGGCAAGTTATCGACCCTTTGGACAGCAGTCGATTTCTGAGACATGTGGTAAGTGGGCAAGTTATCGACCCTTTGGACAGCAGTCGATTTCTGAGACATGTGGTAAGTGGGCAAGTTATCGACCCTTTGGACAGCAGTCGATTTCTGAGACATGTGGTAAGTGGGCAAGTTATCGACCCTTTGGACAGCGGTCGATTTCTGAGACATGTGGTAAGTGGGCAAGTTATCGACCCTTTGGACACCCATTCATTTTGGACACATGTGGTAAGTGGGCAAGTTATCCTCCCTTTGGATACCCATTCATTTTGAACACATGTGGTAAGTGGGCAAGTTATCGACCCTTTGGACACCCATTCATTTTGAACACATGTGGTAAGTGGGCATGTTATTGACCCTTTGGACACCCATTCATTTGGTGGCCCTTGGGGTACCCATTCAGTTTGGACACATGTGGTAAGTGGGCAAGTTATCGACCCTTTGGACACCGCTCAATTTTTGAGACATGTGGTAAGTGGGCAAGTTATTGACCCTTTGGACACCCATTCATTTGGTCCCCCATTCATTTGGGACACATGTGGTAAGTGGGCAAGTTATCGACCCTTTGGACAGCAGTCGATTTCTGAGACATGTGGTAAGTGGGCAAGTTATCGACCCTTTGGACACCCATTCATTTTGGACACATGTGGTAAGTGGGCAAGTTATCGACCCTTTGGACAGCGGTCGATTTCTGAGACATGTGGTAAGTGGGCAAGTTATCGACCCTTTGGACACCCATTCATTTTGAACACATGTGGTAAGTGGGCAAGTTATCCTCCCTTTGGATACCCATTCATTTTGAACACATGTGGTAAGTGGGCAAGTTATCGACCCTTTGGACACCCATTCATTTTGAACACATGTGGTAAGTGGGCAAGTTATCGACCCTTTGGACAGCGATCAATTTCTGAGACATGTGGTAAGTGGGCAAGTTATCGACCCTTTGGACACCCATTCATTTGGTCCCCCATTCATTTGGGACACATGTGGTAAGTGGGCAACTTATCGACCCTTTGGACAGCAGTCGATTTCTGAGACATGTGGTAAGTGGGCAAGTTATCGACCCTTTGGACAGCGATCGATTTCTGAGACATGTGGTAAGTGGGCAAGTTATCGACCCTTTGGACACCCATTCATTTTGAACACATGTGGTAAGTGGGCAAGTTATCCTCCCTTTGGATACCCATTCATTTTGAACACATGTGGTAAGTGGGCAAGTTATCGACCCTTTGGACACCCATTCATTTTGAACACATGTGGTAAGTGGGCATGTTATTGACCCTTTGGACACCCATTCATTTGGTGGCCCTTGGGGTACCCATTCAGTTTGGACACATGTGGTAAGTGGGCAAGTTATCGACCCTTTGGACACCGCTCAATTTTTGAGACATGTGGTAAGTGGGCAAGTTATTGACCCTTTGGACACCCATTCATTTGGTCCCCCATTCATTTGGGACACATGTGGTAAGTGGGCAAGTTATCGACCCTTTGGACACCCATTCATTTTGGACACATGTGGTAAGTGGGCAAGTTATCGACCCTTTGGACAGCGGTCGATTTCTGAGACATGTGGTAAGTGGGCAAGTTATCGACCCTTTGGACACCCATTCATTTTGAACACATGTGGTAAGTGGGCAAGTTATCCTCCCTTTGGATACCCATTCATTTTGAACACATGTGGTAAGTGGGCAAGTTATCGACCCTTTGGACACCCATTCATTTTGAACACATGTGGTAAGTGGGCAAGTTATCGACCCTTTGGACAGCGATCAATTTCTGAGACATGTGGTAAGTGGGCAAGTTATCGACCCTTTGGACACCCATTCATTTGGTCCCCCATTCATTTGGGACACATGTGGTAAGTGGGCAACTTATCGACCCTTTGGACAGCAGTCGATTTCTGAGACATGTGGTAAGTGGGCAAGTTATCGACCCTTTGGACAGCGATCGATTTCTGAGACATGTGGTAAGTGGGCAAGTTATCGACCCTTTGGACACCCATTCATTTTGGACACATGTGGTAAGTGGGCAAGTTATCGACCCTTTGGACAGCGGTCGATTTCTGAGACATGTGGTAAGTGGGCAAGTTATCGACCCTTTGGACACCCATTCATTTTGAACACATGTGGTAAGTGGGCAAGTTATCCTCCCTTTGGACACCCATTCATTTTGAACACATGTGGTAAGTGGGCAAGTTATCCTTCCTTTGGACACCCATTCATTTTGAACACATGTGGTAAGTGGGCAAGTTATCGACCCTTTGGACACATTTGGTAAGTGGGCAAGTTATCGACCCTTTGGACACATGTGGTAAGTGGGCAAGTTATCGACCCTTTGGACAGCAGTCGATTTCTGAGACATGTGGTAAGTGGGCAAGTTATCGACCCTTTGGACAGCAGTCGATTTCTGAGACATGTGGTAAGTGGGCAAGTTATCGACCCTTTGGACCAAGCCCCCCCCCCCGAGTGACCCCCCAACCAAGACCCATTGATTTGGCATATATGAGGTAAGTGGGCAAGATATTGACCTTTTGGACCGCCCCCCAAGTGACCCCCCCACCAAGACCCATTGATTTGGGTATATGAGGTAAGTGGGCAAGATATTGACCTTTTGGACCAAGGCCCGCCCCCCGAGTGACCCCCCAACCAAGACCCATTGATTTGGCATATATGAGGTAAGTGGGCAAGATATTGACCTTTTGGACCGCCCCCCAAGTGACCCCCCCACCAAGACCCATTGATTTGGGTATATGAGGTAAGTGGGCAATATATTGACCTTTATGACACACGTGGCACCCCCCACGTGACCCCCACCACCAAGCCCCATTGGTTCGGCAAATATTAGGTAAGTTGGCATGATATTGACCTTTCTGACCGCCCCCCAAGTGACCCCCCCACCAAGACCCATTGATTTGTGAGACATGTGGTAAGTGGGCAATCTATTGACCTTTATGACACACGTGGCACCCCCCACGTGACCCCCACCACCAAGCCCCATTGGTTTGGAAAATATTAGGTAAGTTGGCAGGATATTGACCTATTGGGAACCACCTGACCCCTCCCCACGTGACCCCCCCACATGACCTCCCCACTCTATCCCCCCACCAACAACCCTTTTCCAAGAAGAGTGCTGGCCCCTGAGAGGCTGTGGGGGAGGGGTGGATGGACAGAGAATGGAATGTGCCGCTCGTTAAGGGTGTGAAAAGCCCCCACAGCTGCTGACAGGGCTCTTTAACTCTGAAAAACAATGTAAAAAAAAATAAAGGTCCCCAATTTATGTATTTGTCTTTCTTCTAATGTTAACTTATTATAACTACTTTATTAGGCCTATTTAATAATATTATTAAAATTATATTTATTGTTTTCAGACCTTCCGTTTCGGTTTTTTGCACGTCACGACGCCGTGCCTGGTCGTAGCGACACGGGACCACCACCATTGGATTCGTCTCGGTTCGCTGATGCGTTTTGATGTGTTGTTTGTCCCGTTTCGCCCTCGGAAAACGGAACCTTCCCTCCCAAACGGACAGGGGCACACTGCTCAAAGCCATGCCCAGAAAGGTGCACTGCGCGGCGGGTAGATTTACAGCGCGAGGGGGGGTCATTTAGGGGCCCGTGGGGTCACTTCCCGGGCACCCAGAAGGTCGTGCTTGGTGTCAACGGATACCTGACAGTCCACACAATCACTCTGAGCACACGTGTCATGCGTGTCACGTGACCTTTGAGCACGGCGGGTCAATACAACACTTCCAGACAGTCTGAGGTCAGAGGTGAAGCCGCAGTGGACCCACTGCCTCACCGCTGTTTCCTCTGGAGCGATTGGGCTGAAATTTTAATATGTTATTCTGACCCGGAGGACGACCGGGTCTGAGGTGGTTTGACCCCTCTCGGCCTTTTCGTTTGCCCGTGGCGGGGCGTTGCTCTTTGAAGTTTTTCATCCCACAGGACCCGCTAAACTCGGCCCCCGTAGCTCCGACCGGGTTCAAACTTTCAGGGAGCCCTCGTCTGCCGCCTCTGAACCAGAATCCAAAGTTTGGTGGAGCTGGCCCTCTGCGAAGGGCCCTTCCCGTACTGGAAGGGCCCGCGCCAGGCTTCCTCACACATGACCCCTGTGGGGTCGGGCCCGCAGCTCCCATACCGTGACACTCAGACAGCTGAAATCGACAGGACGCGTTCCTGGGGTACCCTGCATGAGAACTGGGGGACGTGTTTGAAAAGTTTCGGTGCCCGGGTCAACCGGCCACCTGTGGATGGTGTCAGGTCACACCAGACTCAGCCAGCCTTTTTTGGTGGATCCCAGGGTTATGATCAATCTTTCCTCTGGAGCAATTGGGCTGAATTTTTTATATGTTATTCTCTGCTCAAGGTGGAGTGGTTGTGCACTGGTTTGACCTCTCTCGGCCTTGAGGTTTGCCCGTGGCGGGCCGTTTTGGGTGGGATTTGGTGACCTTTGTGGGCGCGTCTCTCGGCCCCCGTAGCACCGAACGACTTGAAACTTTCAGGAGGCCCTCGGCTGACGCCCCCGAACCGGAATCCAGAGTTTGGGGGCGCTGGCCCGTAGGGAAGGCTACTTCCTGTGTGGGAGGGGCCAGCGACATGCTTCCTCCAGATTCTGATTCTACACCTCAGGGAGATGCCCCGGTGCTGTTTCCAGGCCGGCAGCTGCATGGGAAGCCAAATGAGGCCCAGAAAGCAGACTGCGCGCTGCGAGGTCAAAGGGGGTGGGAGGCCGTATTTGAGGGGAAAACAGACATTTTGAGGGCACGTCGACATGGTCCCTCTCATGTGAAAGCACACCGGCACCGCTGGATCCGGCTCGACGAGCAGATGTCAGCCGATGCCTCGTTTGGCCCCGAAATCAGAGGGAGGTCACGTGCTAAAACGCCACGCTATGCTACCTTCCCTTTTCTTCCCCGCCGCGCGGCCGTGCCTTGTCGTACAGACACGTGGTCACCACTGTCGGATTCGTCTCTTTCCGCTGATGTGGTTTGATGTGTTGTTTTCCCCGGTACGCGTTTTAAAAGCGCGGGGTGACCTGGGAGAGCGCTAGGCCAAAAGCCTTAGCATACCCGGTTTTCGCCCGCCGCGCGGCCGGGCTGCGTCGTAGCGACACGGGAGTGCTACCGTTGGATTCCCCTCGATCCGCTGATGCTGTATGATGTGCAGTTTGACCTGCAGGGTCATGACCTGCATGTAAAGCCTGTCTGTTCACTCTGCCTTTGACCCGGCTGCATCAGGCCAAAAAGCAAAAACTCTCCCATTTTTCACGGCTCACAGGAAGGTCGCACAGCTTTGACCCCGGGCTCGTTGGAATCGGCTCGGTCTCTACATTGTATCCCCCCCCAAGCCAAGTCAAAATCACTAAAGGTCAGCCCCCCAGAGGGGTGAACATGCTGACCCCTGCAGCCAGAGAAAGCTGCTTTCTGCTGTCTGCATGTTTGGTTCCTATGGTGTCATGACCTGCCTGTACTTGTACTGCAATACTTGCTCATGTGTGACTGTACTTGTACTCTACAGTCTATCTAATAAGTATATTCATCATTATCATGAAGCCTGTGTGTTCACTGGGCCTTTTGACCTGGCAGCTGCACGGATTTGTGACTGATCAGCCGAAAAGCAAAAACTCTCCCATTTTTCACGGCTCACAGGAAGGTCGCACAGCTTCGAGGCCGGGCTCGTTGGAATCGGCTCGGTCTCTACATTGTATCCCCCCCCAAGCCAAGTCAAAATCCCTAAAGGTCAGCCCCCCAGAGGGGTGAACATGCTGACCGCTGCAGCCAGAGAGAGGAGCGTTTGGTTCCTCCAGTGTCATGACCTGCCTGTACTTGTACTGCAATACATGCTCATGTGTGACTGTACTTGTACTCTAGAGTCTATCTAATAAGTATATTCATCATTATCATGAAGCCTGTGTGTTCACTGGGCCTTTTGACCTGGCAGCTGCACGGATTTGTGACTGATCAGCCGAAAAGCAAAAACTCTCCCATTTTTCACGGCTCACAGGAAGGTCGCACAGCTTCGAGGCCGGGCTCGTTGGAATCGGCTCGGTCTCTACATTGTATCCCCCCCCAAGCCAAGTCAAAATCCCTAAAGGTCAGCCCCCCAGAGGGGTGAACATGCTGACCGCTGCAGCCAAAGAGAGGAGCGTTTGGTTCCTCCAGTGTCATGAGCTGCCTGTACTTGTACTGCAATACTAGCTCATGTGTGACTGTACTTGTACTCTACAGTCTATCTAATAAGTATATTCATCATTATCATGAAGCCTGTGTGATCACTGGGCCTTTTGACCTGGCAGCTGCACGGATTTCTGTCTGATCAGCCGAAAAGCAAAAACTCTCCCATTTTTCACGGCTCACAGGAAGGTCGCACAGCTTTGAGGCCGGGCTCGTTGGAATCGGCTCGGTCTCTACATTGTATCCCCCCCCAAGCCAAGTCAAAATCCCTAAAGGTCAGCCCCCCAGAGAGGTGAACATGCTGACCCCTGCAGCCAGAGAGAGGAGCGTTTGGTTCCTACAGTGTCATGACCTGCCTGTATTTGTACTGCAATAAATGCTCATGTGTGACTGTACTTGTACTCTACAGTCTATCTAATAAGTATATTCATCATTATCATGAAGCCTGTGTGTTCACTGGGCCTTTTGACCTGGCAGCTGCACGGATTTCTGTCTGATCAGCCAAAAAGCAAAAACTCTCCCATTTTTCACGGCTCACAGGAAGGTCGCACAGCTTTGGGGCCGGGCTCGTTGGAATCGGCTCGGTCTCTACATTGTAACCCCCCCCCAAGCCAAGTCAAAATCCCTAAAGGTCAGCCCCCCAGAGAGGTGAACATGCTGACCCCTGCAGCCAGAGAAAGCTGCTCTCTGCTGTCTGCATGTTTGGTTCCTACAGTGTTTCTACCTGCCTGTACTTGTACTGCAATACTTGCTCATGTGTGACTGTACTTGTACTCTACAGTCTATCTAATAAATATATTCATCATTATCATGAAGCCTGTGTGATCACTGGGCCTTTTGACCTGGCAGCTGCACGGATTTGTGACTGATCAGCCGAAAAGCAAAAACTCTCCCATTTTTCACGGCTCACAGGAAGGTCGCACAGCTTTGACCCCGGGCTCGTTGGAATCGGCTCGGTCTCTACATTGTATCCCCCCCCAAGCCAAGTCAAAATCCCTAAAGGTCAGCCCCCCAGAGGGGTGAACATGCTGACCGCTGCAGCCAGAGAGAGCAGCGCTTAGCTCTGGGTGCATGAAGACCAAGTTCAAACGCTTCTCACGGCTGACAGGAAGGTCGTAGGAAGTCATGCTTGGTCTTGTTGGATTCGGCTCGATCTGCTGATGCGGATTGACACCTTGTTTTCCTGGTACAAGTTAATAAAGTGGAACCCTGATCAAAACCATACAGCCAAAAACAGTGCTTTGCTCACGGGGTGATTGACAGGCCTGTTAGGGTCAGTTCCCATGCAGGCAGGATGTAAAGCCAGGTGTCACTGGATGCCTGACAGACAGGAGAACACACCTAAAGTCATGTTTGGTTCCTGCAGGGTCATGACCTGCATGTACGGCCTGTCTGTTCACTCGGCCTTGTGAGCGAGGTGCTGCATGCATGGATTTGTGAACAGGCCGAAAAGCAAAAACTCTCCCATTTTTCACGGCTCACAGGAAGGTCGCACAGCTTTGAGGCCGGGCTCGTTGGAATCGGCTCGGTCTCTACATTGTATCCCCCCCCAAGCCAAGTCAAAATCCCTAAAGGTCAGCCCCCCAGAGGGGTGAACGTGCTGACCGCTGCAGCCAGAGAAAGCTGCTTTCTGCTGTCTGCGTGTTTGGTTCCTATGGTGTCATGACCTGCCTGTACTTGTACTGCAATACTTGCTCATGTGTGACTGTACTTGTACTCTACAGTCTATCTAATAAGTATATTCATCATTATCATGAAGCCTGTGTGATCACTGGGCCTTTTGACCTGGCAGCTGCACGGATTTCTGTCTGATCAGCCGAAAAGCAAAAACTCTCCCATTTTTCACGGCTCACAGGAAGGTCGCACAGCTTGGAGGCCGGGCTCGTTGGAATCGGCTCGGTCTCTACATTGTATCCCCCCCCAAGCCAAGTCAAAATCCCTAAAGGTCAGCCCCCCAGAGGGGTAAACATGCTGACCGCTGCAGCCAGAGAGAGCAGCTCTTAGCTCTGGGTGCATGAAGACCAAGTTCAAACGCTTCTCACGGCTGACAGGAAGGTCGTAGCCCTTAGTGCCTGGTACCGTTGCGTCCGTCTCGATGAGGAGATGTTAACTGACCCCTTGTTTGCCCGTGGGGTCAAGGGTCAGCTTTAATAGCGAATGAAAACCTT
>NW_027180795.1:0-7500 GCF_040956055.1 Brachionichthys hirsutus | reverse complement strand
GTGAGATGAGGAGAGGAGGGAAAGGGTTAGGGTTAGGCTTGGGGCTAGGGTTAGGGTTGGGGATAGGGTTAGGGTTAGGGTTGGGGCTAGGGTTAGGGTTAGGGTTGGGGCTAGGGTTAGGGCTAGGGTTAGGGTTAGGGCTAGGGTTAGGGCTAGGGTTAGGGTTAGGGCTAGGGTTAGGGTTAGGGCTAGGGTTAGGGCTAGGGTTAGGGCTAGGGTTAGGGTTAGGGTTTGGTTTAGGTTTTGCTGGGCATGAGTTAAGTGGCGGCACCCTTTCCCTCCAGGGAGTGGGGGTAATCTCACTCATCAGCGCAGCTTCGGGGCCCCTTCGCTGGGCATGAGCGGAGCGGCGGCACCCCTCCCCTGGAGGTCTTCCGCTAAAAGCCGAGCTTTGGGTCGGGGAGAGCCTGGCAGGGTGACGGGGCATGGTGGTGGATGAGGGGAGGAGGGAGAGAAAAGAGAAACAGAAAAAAAAAAAAAAGAAAAAAAAAGCTCCAGAGGGACAAGGGGGCGAATGTGCTTTTCGCATCCGAGATTCGGGCCTCTTCGCTGGGCATGAGCTGAGCGGCGGCACCCCTCCCCTGGAGGTCTTCCGCTAAGAGCCGAGCTTTGGGTCGGGGAGAGCCTGGCAGGGTGACGGGGCATGGTGGTGGATGAGGGGAGGAGGGAGAGAAAAGAGAAACAGAAAAAAAAAAAAAAAGAAAAAAAAAGCTCCAGAGGGACAAGGGGGCGAATGTGCTTTTCGCATCCGAGATTCGGGCCTCTTCGCTGGGCATGAGCTGAGCGGCGGCACCCCTCCCCTGGAGGTCTTCCGCTAAGAGCCGAGCTTTGGGTCGGGGAGAGCCTGGCAGGGTGACGGGGCATGGTGGTGGATGAGGGGAGGAGGGAGAGAAAAGAGAAACAGAAAAAAAAAAAAAAAGAAAAAAAAAGCTCCAGAGGGACAAGGGGGCGAATGTGCTTTTCGCATCCGAGATTCGGGCCTCTTCGCTGGGCATGAGCTGAGCGGCGGCACCCCTCCCCTGGAGGTCTTCCGCTAAGAGCCGAGCTTTGGGTCGGGGAGAGCCTGGCAGGGTGACGGGGCATGGTGGTGGATGAGGGGAGGAGGGAGAGAAAAGAGAAACAGAAAAAAAAAAAAAAAGAAAAAAAAAGCTCCAGAGGGACAAGGGGGCGAATGTGCTTTTCGCATCCGAGATTCGGGCCTCTTCGCTGGGCATGAGCTGAGCGGCGGCACCCCTCCCCTGGAGGTCTTCCGCTAAGAGCCGAGCTTTGGGTCGGGGAGAGCCTGGCAGGGTGACGGGGCATGGTGGTGGATGAGGGGAGGAGGGAGAGAAAAGAGAAACAGAAAAAAAAAAAAAAAGAAAAAAAAAGCTCCAGAGGGACAAGGGGGCGAATGTGCTTTTCGCATTCGAGATTCGGGCCTCTTCGCTGGGCATGAGCTGAGCGGCGGTACCCCTCCCCTGGAGGTCTTCCGCTAAGAGCCGAGCTTTGGGTCGGGGAGAGCCTGGCAGGGTGACGGGGCATGGTGGTGGATGAGGGGAGGAGGGAGAGAAAAGAGAAACAGAAAAAAAAAAAAAAAGAAAAAAAAAGCTCCAGAGGGACAAGGGGGCGAATGTGCTTTTCGCATCCGAGATTCGGGCCTCTTCGCTGGGCATGAGCTGAGCGGCGGCACCCCTCCCCTGGAGGTCTTCCGCTAAGAGCCGAGCTTTGGGTCGGGGAGAGCCTGGCAGGGTGACGGGGCATGGTGGTGGATGAGGGGAGGAGGGAGAGAAAAGAGAAACAGAAAAAAAAAAAAAAAGAAAAAAAAAGCTCCAGAGGGACAAGGGGGCGAATGTGCTTTTCGCATCCGAGATTCGGGCCTCTTCGCTGGGCATGAGCTGAGCGGCGGCACCCCTCCCCTGGAGGTCTTCCGCTAAGAGCCGAGCTTTGGGTCGGGGAGAGCCTGGCAGGGTGACGGGGCATGGTGGTGGATGAGGGGAGGAGGGAGAGAAAAGAGAAACAGAAAAAAAAAAAAAAAGAAAAAAAAAGCTCCAGAGGGACAAGGGGGCGAATGTGCTTTTCGCATCCGAGATTCGGGCCTCTTCGCTGGGCATGAGCTGAGCGGCGGCACCCCTCCCCTGGAGGTCTTCCGCTAAGAGCCGAGCTTTGGGTCGGGGAGAGCCTGGCAGGGTGACGGGGCATGGTGGTGGATGAGGGGAGGAGGGAGAGAAAAGAGAAACAGAAAAAAAAAAAAAAAGAAAAAAAAAGCTCCAGAGGGACAAGGGGGCGAATGTGCTTTTCGCATCCGAGATTCGGGCCTCTTCGCTGGGCATGAGCTGAGCGGCGGCACCCCTCCCCTGGAGGTCTTCCGCTAAGAGCCGAGCTTTGGGTCGGGGAGAGCCTGGCAGGGTGACGGGGCATGGTGGTGGATGAGGGGAGGAGGGAGAGAAAAGAGAAACAGAAAAAAAAAAAAAAAGAAAAAAAAAGCTCCAGAGGGACAAGGGGGCGAATGTGCTTTTCGCATCCGAGATTCGGGCCTCTTCGCTGGGCATGAGCTGAGCGGCGGTACCCCTCCCCTGGAGGTCTTCCGCTAAGAGCCGAGCTTTGGGTCGGGGAGAGCCTGGCAGGGTGACGGGGCATGGTGGTGGATGAGGGGAGGAGGGAGAGAAAAGAGAAACAGAAAAAAAAAAAAAAAGAAAAAAAAAGCTCCAGAGGGACAAGGGGGCGAATGTGCTTTTCGCATCCGAGATTCGGGCCTCTTCGCTGGGCATGAGCTGAGCGGCGGCACCCCTCCCCTGGAGGTCCTGCACTTCCATGAGTGGCAAAGGGACAAAGTGCCTCGTGGCGGCCCAGCGTCAAGCACTATTCTCGGATAACTAACGGTGGCTGTGGCCCCCCAGATCACGGAGGTTATGAGAACCATGATTGCCAAGGGACGAACGGGCTTCTCGGATCCGAGATTCGGGCCTCTTCGCTGGGCATGAGCGGAGCGGCGGCACCCCTCCCCTGGAGGTCCTGCACTTCCATGAGTGGCAAAGGGACAAAGTGCCTCGTGGCGGCCCAGCGTCAAGCACTATTCTCGGATAACTAACGGTGGCTGTGGCCCTCCAGATCACGGAGGTTATGAGAACCATGATTGCCAAGGGACGAACGGGCTTCTCGGATCCGAGATTCGGGCCCCCTCACTGGGCACGAGTGAGGCGTCGGCGCCCCTCCTCTGGAGGTCCCCGGGTGACAGTCAAACTTTGGTCCCGGCTGAGTCCCCACAGTCAAAGGGTGGCCCGCGGACCCTCCGGCGGCCGCGGCGAGGTCTTGAGAGGGTCCGGTCAGGTTTCGGGGGGTGCTGCAAGCGACCTCCTTCACGTTATCAGGGAAGAGGTTTTTCAAGACCTGGACTTCCATGAGTGACAAAGGGACAAAGTGCCTCGTGGCGGCCCAGCGCCAAGCACTTTTCTCGGATAACTGACGGTGGCTGGGCCCCCCCGGATCACGGAGGTTTTGAGAACCATGATGGCCAAGGGGCGAACGGGCTTTTCGGATCCGAGATCCGGGCCCCCTCACTGGGCACGAGTGAGGCGTCGGTACCCCTCCCCTGGAGGTCCCCGGGTGACAGTCAAACTTTGGTCCCGGCTGAGTCCCCACAGTCAAAGGGTGGTCCGCGGACCCTCCGGCGGCCGCGGCGAGGTCTTGAGAGGGTCCGGTCAGGTTTCGGGGGGTGCTGCAAGCGACCTCCTTCACGTTATCAGGGAAGAGGTTTTTCAAGACCTGGACTTCCATGAGTGACAAAGGGACAAAGTGCCTCGTGGCGGCCCAGCGCCAAGCACTATTCTCGGATAACTGACGGTGGCTGGGCCCCCCCGGATCACGGAGGTCTTGAGAACCATGATGGCCAAGGGGCGAACGGGCTTTTCGGATCCGAGATCCGGGCCCCCTCACTGGGCACGAGTGAGGCGTCGGTACCCCTCCCCTGGAGGTCCCCGGGTGACAGTCAAACTTTGGTCCCGGCTGAGTCCCCACAGTCAAAGGGTGGCCCGCGGACCCTCCGGCGGCCGCGGCGAGGTCTTGAGAGGGTCCGGTCAGGTTTCGGGGGGTGCTGCAAGCGACCTCCTTCACGTTATCAGGGAAGAGGTTTTTCAAGACCTGTACTTCCATGAGTGACAAAGGGACAAAGTGCCTCGTGGCGGCCCAGCGCCAAGCACTATTCTCGGATAACTGACGGTGGCTGGGCCCCCCCGGATCACGGAGGTCTTGAGAACCATGATGGCCAAGGGGCGAACGGGCTTTTCGGATCCGAGATCCGGGCCCCCTCACTGGGCACGAGTGAGGCGTCGGTACCCCTCCCCTGGAGGTCCCCGGGTGACAGTCAAACTTTGGTCCCGGCTGAGTCCCCACAGTCAAAGGGTGGCCCGCGGACCCTCCGGCGGCCGCGGCGAGGTCTTGAGAGGGTCCGGTCAGGTTTCGGGGGGTGCTGCAAGCGACCTCCTTCACGTTATCAGGGAAGAGGTTTTTCAAGACCTGGACTTCCATGAGTGACAAAGGGACAAAGTGCCTCGTGGCGGCCCAGCGTCAAGCACTATTCTCGGATAACTAACGGTGGCTGTGGCCCTCCAGATCACGGAGGTTATGAGAACCATGATTGCCAAGGGACGAACGGGCTTCTCGGATCCGAGATTCGGGCCCCCTCACTGGGCACGAGTGAGGCGTCGGTACCCCTCCCCTGGAGGTCCCCGGGTGACAGTCAAACTTTGGTCCCGGCTGAGTCCCCACAGTCAAAGGGTGGCCCGCGGACCCTCCGGCGGCCGCGGCGAGGTCTTGAGAGGGTCCGGTCAGGTTTCGGGGGGTGCTGCAAGCGACCTCCTTCACGTTATCAGGGAAGAGGTTTTTCAAGACCTGTACTTCCATGAGTGACAAAGGGACAAAGTGCCTCGTGGCGGCCCAGCGCCAAGCACTATTCTCGGATAACTGACGGTGGCTGGGCCCCCCCGGATCACGGAGGTCTTGAGAACCATGATGGCCAAGGGGCGAACGGGCTTTTCGGATCCGAGATCCGGGCCCCCTCACTGGGCACGAGTGAGGCGTCGGTACCCCTCCCCTGGAGGTCCCCGGGTGACAGTCAAACTTTGGTCCCGGCTGAGTCCCCACAGTCAAAGGGTGGCCCGCGGACCCTCCGGCGGCCGCGGCGAGGTCTTGAGAGGGTCCGGTCAGGTTTCGGGGGGTGCTGCAAGCGACCTCCTTCACGTTATCAGGGAAGAGGTTTTTCAAGACCTGGACTTCCATGAGTGACAAAGGGACAAAGTGCCTCGTGGCGGCCCAGCGCCAAGCACTTTTCTCGGATAACTGACGGTGGCTGGGCCCCCCCGGATCACGGAGGTTTTGAGAACCATGATGGCCAAGGGGCGAACGGGCTTTTCGGATCCGAGATCCGGGCCCCCTCACTGGGCACGAGTGAGGCGTCGGTACCCCTCCCCTGGAGGTCCCCGGGTGACAGTCAAACTTTGGTCCCGGCTGAGTCCCCACAGTCAAAGGGTGGTCCGCGGACCCTCCGGCGGCCGCGGCGAGGTCTTGAGAGGGTCCGGTCAGGTTTCGGGGGGTGCTGCAAGCGACCTCCTTCACGTTATCAGGGAAGAGGTTTTTCAAGACCTGTACTTCCATGAGGGACAAAGTGCCTCGTGGCGGCCCAGCGCCAAGCACTATTCTCGGATAACTGACGGTGGCTGGGCCCCCCCGGATCACGGAGGTCTTGAGAACCATGATGGCCAAGGGGCGAACGGGCTTTTCGGATCCGAGATCCGGGCCCCCTCACTGGGCACGAGTGAGGCGTCGGTACCCCTCCCCTGGAGGTCCCCGGGTGACAGTCAAACTTTGGTCCCGGCTGAGTCCCCACAGTCAAAGGGTGGTCCGCGGACCCTCCGGCGGCCGCGGCGAGGTCTTGAGAGGGTCCGGTCAGGTTTCGGGGGGTGCTGCAAGCGACCTCCTTCACGTTATCAGGGAAGAGGTTTTTCACGACCTGTACTTCCACGAGTGACAAAGGGACAAAGTGCCTCGTGGCGGCCCAGCGCCAAGCACTATTCTCGGATAACTGACGGTGGCTGGGCCCCCCCGGATCACGGAGGTCTTGAGAACCATGATTGCCAAGGGGCGAACTGGCTTTTCGGATCCGAGATCCGGGCCCCCTCACTGGGCACGAGTGAGGCGTCGGTACCCCTCCCCTGGAGGTCCCCGGGTGACAGTCAAACTTTGGTCCCGGCTGAGTCCCCACAGTCAAAGGGTGGTCCGCGGACCCTCCGGCGGCCGCGGCGAGGTCTTGAGAGGGTCCGGTCAGGTTTCGGGGGGTGCTGCAAGCGACCTCCTTCACGTTATCAGGGAAGAGGTTTTTCAAGACCTGGACTTCCATGAGTGACAAAGGGACAAAGTGCCTCGTGGCGGCCCAGCGCCAAGCACTATTCTCGGATAACTGACGGTGGCTGGGCCCCCCCGGATCACGGAGGTCTTGAGAACCATGATGGCCAAGGGGCGAACGGGCTTTTCGGATCCGAGATCCGGGCCCCCTCACTGGGCACGAGTGAGGCGTCGGTACCCCTCCCCTGGAGGTCCCCGGGTGACAGTCAAACTTTGGTCCCGGCTGAGTCCCCACAGTCAAAGGGTGGCCCGCGGACCCTCCGGCGGCCGCGGCGAGGTCTTGAGAGGGTCCGGTCAGGTTTCGGGGGGTGCTGCAAGCGACCTCCTTCACGTTATCAGGGAAGAGGTTTTTCAAGACCTGTACTTCCATGAGTGACAAAGGGACAAAGTGCCTCGTGGCGGCCCAGCGCCAAGCACTATTCTCGGATAACTGACGGTGGCTGGGCCCCCCCGGATCACGGAGGTCTTGAGAACCATGATGGCCAAGGGGCGAACGGGCTTTTCGGATCCGAGATCCGGGCCCCCTCACTGGGCACGAGTGAGGCGTCGGTACCCCTCCCCTGGAGGTCCCCGGGTGACAGTCAAACTTTGGTCCCGGCTGAGTCCCCACAGTCAAAGGGTGGCCCGCGGACCCTCCGGCGGCCGCGGCGAGGTCTTGAGAGGGTCCGGTCAGGTTTCGGGGGGTGCTGCAAGCGACCTCCTTCACGTTATCAGGGAAGAGGTTTTTCAAGACCTGGACTTCCATGAGTGACAAAGGGACAAAGTGCCTCGTGGCGGCCCAGCGTCAAGCACTATTCTCGGATAACTAACGGTGGCTGTGGCCCTCCAGATCACGGAGGTTATGAGAACCATGATTGCCAAGGGACGAACGGGCTTCTCGGATCCGAGATTCGGGCCCCCTCACTGGGCACGAGTGAGGCGTCGGTACCCCTCCCCTGGAGGTCCCCGGGTGACAGTCAAACTTTGGTCCCGGCTGAGTCCCCACAGTCAAAGGGTGGCCCGCGGACCCTCCGGCGGCCGCGGCGAGGTCTTGAGAGGGTCCGGTCAGGTTTCGGGGGGTGCTGCAAGCGACCTCCTTCACGTTATCAGGGAAGAGGTTTTTCAAGACCTGTACTTCCATGAGTG
>NW_027180794.1:0-29334 GCF_040956055.1 Brachionichthys hirsutus | reverse complement strand
CTTTTTTTAAAAGACGGACACCCAGGAACCAGGGTTAGGGTTTCTCACACCTTTCTCACAGGCCTGGCGGTCTCCTCTGTTCAGCAACAGGAACTTGGGAGACTCTGGCAGGAAGGGGAGGGTGAAGAGCTGGATGAAAGCAGTGAAGCCGTTGAAGCCAAGCAGCCAGGGCCACCCCTCCGGTGTTCCAAGTAGCTCCCTGCAAGTGTTATAGCATGTTCAATGAAAGGGAACAATGGCACTATCATAGTGTAATGTGTTTAAAGGGAGCCATGTTGTTCAGGGTGTATAACTTAAAATGCATTATTGTTTATATATACACACTAAGAGTCTAAACGCATACTAATGAAATAATATCCGTATCCGATCCGGATGAAATTCGGTGGTGAGATAGAGATCCCCACCCTACACCATTGTATTAAATTCCATAAACATTCGTCAATAAACAACCGAGATATTGAGGAACACATTTTGAAGTTCCATTTACTGCAATGTTAATAAAAGATTTAAAAAGATCCAGAATCCAGGATCTCTTCTGGATCATCACCAAAATGTAATTGTCTGTTCTTGGTAAGATTCCCAACTTTTCCTGAAAATTTCAATGAGATCCATCCTGATCTTTTTGAGTTATGTTGCTCAACACAACACAACCTCCTTGGCGGAGGCAATGACGAACCCAGATCCACACCCTTATTAGGATCATGTTTGGTGAAGCCAAAGTACAGGACAAACAAAAGTTGTGATGAAGCCCAAATTAAGGAGCGCCGCCCTCCAGAGGTGACACCTTGGGCCTTGAGGACAGTCCTCTTTAAATGAGAGCTGTAATTCTGACCTTTCACCTCCTGATCTTGGTCCTCAAACTATGATGCAAGCCACCTCACCTGATGCCCAGCAGCTGACCAGAGAACTTGCCAAAGGAGACAAAGGTAGCAACAGTAACACCCACCATCCCTCGCAACCTCTTGGGGGTACATTCAAGAATGTATAGGGGTTGAATTGAGAGACTGAGTCCTAGAGGTGTACATAATAAAACCTCATGAAAAGAGTCAATAACGATGTTGTCGACGGGGTTAAATAAGGAGTCAGAAATCGAATTAGAAATTAAGGAAACATGAGACTCACCTGCATTAAGGCCATAGAGAAATCTTCCCACCATAATCATCTCAAAGGACGTCACTCTTTGGCTCAAAATCATCAACACAGCTCCAAGTATGGCAAGAAAATTGTTGCACAAAACACAGCGCTTTCTGTGACGACAGGAAGACAGAGACATCCATGTAAAAGCCTGAAGCAGAAGGACAATTTAATTGTTCTTTGTTGGTGCTATATTATATTTGTTTCTTTTCTATTTTTGTTGACCTTCCAAATTTTACGGTCAGCAGACTGGCACTCAGAGAACCGAGTAAACCACCGATGCAGAAAATGGACACAGCGAAGGACCAGATGAGAGAACGCTGCCACTCCTCTAAGGAGACGTTGTACCTCTGCAGAAATGTCTCATTCACCATCGTCTTTATAAACTGCAATTAAACATGTGATTAGCGTGTTAACTAAAAGCTGCCTGTTGCATCTTATGATTTATTTTCTTCATCTACTTACAGGAGATGCTGAGGTCATCACAGATATGCAGAATCCATACTGAAATGTCCCGCCAATGCCAATGGCAAATATAGCTGCAATTAAAACAGGAGAGTCCAGCTGCAGCGACAGGAAGCGTTAAAATGACAAGACCGCCCTTACATTTGATGTCAGGTCTTCACATTCTGGAACACAATAAACTAAAATATGCTTTTGTCAAGGCCTCTGTCTCTTAGAATCTCTCAGAACTTCTAATTAAATGCAATAATTTGGTTATTACGGAAATTTATTAAAAGACAAAATTGAGAAAAAAAAAGACATGAAATTATACAACTAAAATAAATCAGGCATCACTGACCAGCAGCGCGAAGTACTGCAGCATAACTGCGCTTTGTTCAGTGTGTCGTCTTCTGAAATCAGTCACTCGTGCTTAACAGATATAATCTGTCTCCAGAAAAGATTAACTTGCTTTCTGGCCCAAAGAGAACATTTCAAGGAAGATGAGAATGAAGCAACCAGATTTAGCAAAAGCACATGTGTCTCAGTCGCATCTACTGTTTCCACATTCTGCTTCAAGAATCTTGTCTAATCATGATGACAAGACTTTAAACTAAAGATTTAAAAAAAAAAAGTTAATGTCTTTCAATTTCTCTAAAAGCTAAGGAAGATAAAATAAAGACATGACAGTGGATTTTGTCTGAAACTTCAGACTTAGGGTGTCTTTTCTTCTTCGTTTTTTTCCCCAAATAAGACATGAAATTCCAAAGACTGGAAGAACAAATGATGCTTTCACATTCTACGTCACAAGGAATCATTGGCATTTGATTGGGCCTTCTGGGGATACGGACATTCACACAGTCTCATCAGGCAGATGTTTACAGACCCATAATCCCAAAGAGCGGTTTAAAATTTCTTTAAATGTGTTGATTGTGTTTTTTGCTGCGGTTTAGATGGCAAAACCAACACCACTCTTATATTACTTCTGCTTCAGGCTAACACTAAAGGCCAATTGTCTTATCTCATAGCACAAAGATAATGTGCGTAAAAGGTCATAATGTGCTTTACTATTATTATTATTTATTTCACACTCACTTCCCCAGCAGCCTGAAGGTTATTATGGAAGACGGAGTATTGTTATCCCTTTGATAAGCATCTTAGCAACAAATTGTGTTTTAAATCGGCTTTATTTTGTTATTCGTTTCAAGTAGATCAAAATCCTCCCGTATTTCTTGATGAGCTTTCCACAACAGTCTTCCACGAGGAGTCATCAGCCTTTCATTTTTAAAGAAGTCAAACAACGATGCCACAACCGAGATCCTTGTTTGTTAAAATGATGCCGAGCGGCACTATTTAAAGAACGTGACAAAAACATGGTTTAACTTCCCGGTTACATGGCGGTTGATCTTCACCTCTAATTAGGCTTCTTTGAGTCGGCTGCTTCCTGCTAGCTCCCTTCCAGGTCTTCAACAAGTGGCTGCACATATTTGTAAAAACATCACCGGTTTACCTCCTTGATTTTATAGAGATGAGATTTGATGCTGTTGCTTCCTCCGCTGCCTTTATTATGCCTCCATCGTGTTTCTATGGAACCCACAGCAGGATGTGTCAATTGAGCAAATATAATTGAGAAGTGCAAGAAAAGAAATGTGTTTGACCTTTTCCTTTGCAAAGTGTGTGAATGACGCCGTAATTATTCCTGGAAGCCGTCCAGTCATTTTTGCCCATTCCTGCTGACAGTAGTGAAAATGTAACCTCCTTGGCAAGGGTAATAAAACTCTTACTTTTTCTCATTGGTTAAACTATAAGAGTGAAAAGTGCTAGGCTGGTTGAATTCCTGAGGGTGTCTGATAAGACACATGAAATACTAAAAATTGCCTTCCTGTTCCTTCTGAGCTGGATTGGGAGAAACGGTGGAGATGAAAGAGAAGAATTAGGACACCGACATCAGAGGGAGAAACAGAGAGCTGTGCTTTGATGTGTTCGAGGAGAGGGGAAATGAGAAGTGGGATGTGTTGCCAAATTTGGACAAGGAGCATGATATAATAAAATCCCAATTACATTCTTAGTTGTAAAAGCACACGACTGTCAAATAACAGAGCTTGAGTGTTGGACTGATGTTATTGTGGCCATCCAGAGATCAGTGTGTCAAACAGCCAGCTGTGAGCACAGCATAAAGGCGTCCTAGTAAACCAGCTGCTACTGGTCTGTGAAGGACACGCTGGTGATGCAGCAATGACTCATCATCACCCTCCGCGCAGCCTGGTTTCAGACGAAAGGGATAATTAATAATACCTGGGGCGAAGTTTAAGGTGGTTAAAGGTTCGCAAACAACATTCGCTGAAGTGTGACGGCTTTCGTTTCTGTAATTGTGTAACAGAAACGGAATCCGGGTCTCTCACTCTGTTGGTTTCTGATCCTGTGTTTCCTTGCATTGCAGTGTGGGCGTGGCCACGAGGGCGCCTTTTTCCGGTGCCCGCCCGCCAAGTAGTTGTTTAGTTTTTGCATATTTGGCTTTATTTTTTGTTACTTGTTTTTCTGGACCTCAGTCACTCCCAGCCTTTTTTGGGGGTTTTCTAGACAGTGCATTTTCGTTTATGATTTTTGTCGCCTGATTTGTTTTTGCTTTCGTTCCTGAGTGTTGTTTGTGCTACTTCAGGAAGTAAACTAAACATTTTCTGAGTCGACTCTCCATCTCTGCATTCTGGGCTCCACCAGCTGGTTTCACGCTGCATGATTTATAACACATGCTTGCAGAGCAATCAAACTTTGGATGCTCACAATTCTTAGAAATGCAGAAATGCAAATTAGCCCATCTGTATCTGGAGCTTTTGGTCTTAATGGAAAATGTTGGTAAAAGGTTGGTTCTCATGTCAATCAATTTTCCTGGACAATTAGTACATCTTAACACAAAGAATGGAGACAAAAGAAGAGCCAACCTCATATTTAGTTCAAAAGTTGGCATGTGTTCTCCACAGCTAGCCTTGTGTGTCTAAATGTGTGCGTGTGCATATAGGAAAGATATATATTTTATCTTTGAGTTAAACATGAGTAATTCCGTGGTTGAAAAATATTGTGATTGCCAACTGTAGCTTCATATTTAGCATACATGTGCTACATGGGACAATGTATGCATCACATACTGTATGTAACTACAGACATATGGGCTCTGAATTATCCAACACTTAAAATAGAAAGCGCTTCCAGCTGTAAAACTCGATTCATCAAAGAAAGGAGCCTCTTAATTGCTTTTTCATATTTGCTTCTTGGCTGGCTATTGAGCTGCAGTTCTGGCTCTCTGTTAATGGGGCAATCGATATTGTAGCCTTTCAATAAACAAATGTAGCTTTACAACTTTTAATGAAACGGCACAATCCTCTATGTCCTTCTTTGACATGAAATGTACATTTTCGATTTTATCTGAAAATGTGTTCAATATCAACAACCTTTCAAATTAATTTCCATTAAGCCAGTCATTATTTTTGCAGCTACACTGCCTGCCGGGCTGGTCGGCAACCGCCATAAGGCAGGATGGAAGACAAGACTTTGCCGTGGAAAAGCTCAATATAAGTGAGTCTTGACAGGCATTAGAAAATTCCTCATCTTATTTCACTAAAGGGCTTTCAGCTGCGAGACTCTGCAGGTGAATGATGGGATGAGATAAGATGATAGAGTCAAGAAAAGATGGAACAGCAGCTCAGGTGAAAGATGTAGGCCGCGTCAGACTTTCAGGCAAACCCACATCAGCGTATCTGCACTCAAACAAGCCAGCTAATAACCAGAGCAGTGCTGTTGCGTGACAATAACGCAGTCGGCTTCTCTCTGTTTGACACGCACGCAAAACGTCGAAGACAAAACATCCAGCTCTGTCAGATTTGTCCTCAAAGTGCCAGTCACACCGGCTGTGCAGCAAACATGAACACAAGATTAGTTGTGTTAAAAATAACTTCGGATATTCTTTATATGACATTCCCAATCGCTCACTAAAGAAACAAGACCAACCAATGAGGAAGTGGCTTCCTGCTCAGGCAGGGCCGTTACCAATTCTCCATATTGCACGCGACATGATTTTGAATAAACACCAGAGTGGAGGTTTATCACTTTGATCACAGAGTCAAACTGCCAGGCTATATTCTGTGCCATCACACCCTTCAGTGTGCCACTTATGTCAGATGGCCAGTAAATCTCCAGCTTAACACAAACTGCTTGTCTGTCAGGTGTTATATGGCTTAAAGCCCTGCAGATTCGGGTATCAGGGACAAGAGGAGAACTGGAACTGAAAACAGATGATGTGGCATCTAGCATGTTGATCGCTCGTGTGTGTGTGTGTGTGTGTGTGAGGAGGGTTTAATTCATTCAGGTCATGGTAATCCTAACTTCTTATTTGAAGTCTGTCATGCAGCTTTTCACCAGAAGCCCTTGAACTTTCCCCTCCTCTACACGACTGTTATAACTTCTTTTATCAGCTCTGGTCTCACTTGCAACTCATTCATTTAGCAGACACTCCCCACACATGGCAGCCGTTTTCCTGGGTTGATTTTTACCATTTATTGTGTTTGGATATCGGATATTTGGATATCATTTATTTACGTATTATAATTCATTGTCTCGGACTGCCGTCGGGTTTTGACCCTTTACCTGTCTGTCTTACTTCATAAGCGTAAAGCATTAACTTTTACCAGGTGTGTCTCACTTGTCTGCATTTGAGTCCTAACTTTTTTTTTTGCTGTTATCCTTCTAGCAGCTGTGACAGGATTGCATCAGTTGATTTGCACACAAATTAATTTAGTGTCATCTGTCACTTCGAAACAAGCTCAAATGGATCAAAAGGATAATTAATCAGGTGTCTGAGGAGGTACTAAACTGCACCAAATTGTGCTTCTTAAAACACTTAATATGCAGACATAAAGGGGAAAAAAACAGCTTTCAATTGAATTAAACTGGTCAATACAACAGCTGTAAGGGGTTTTAAAATGCTGTAAATATGCATAAATAGAGAAATTAACATGTGGAGAAAAAAATTTCTGCAGAATCATATTTTTCTACAGTCACCTCATTACATTTCCCGCTGTTAAAACATATTGTCTTTGTAATTTAAGGATCCACGAGTATAAGAGTAACATGGGGAAAAGGGTATCCTCAAGGTTCCCATGCATTTAAGTAGGAAAAATAAACCTCTGTGCATATTTATCACCTTCTGTGGAATTAAGAGTGATCCGCGTTTTTATTAGGGGACTCCCTGGATGGATGCTGGCACACATTGATTACACTTTCAGTGGTATTATTGATATTGATGGTCTTAATGAGCCAGTTGCTGCTGACAATTACAGGAGCTGTTTTTGTCAAGCTAAGCAGGCTGTACAATCTGCTACCCGCCTCACTCTGCATGATCGAATCGCCATCCGGCAGATAAACGCAAGGCTTTTGAAGTAAAGTTAGTGCTGACTCTGTTTTTGTTGAGCGGCAGCATGTTTCCCTTTCAAGGTACATCAGAAAAAGATTGGAAAGAGGTTTGCATGCAAACATCTCTGATAATAAGATTTCATTCCTGAATCTGAGATGTTTCAGTACACTTGATGAAAAACAATCATCTGAATTGCATTTATAGTCCGGAAATCTGGAACTCATCTTAATTTATAATAATAGCAACACCTCACTTCAGTATTTTACTTAGATTTTAGAAATAGGTCAACAGAAGAAATTAAATGTTTTATTTTACTCTTTTATTCTGTAGGATATAAATGTATTCGTGTATTTAATGTATGAGATTTGATTGAAATCCATTAGTGAATTTACCCACAGATTTATTATGGTATTAAAAAATTTAGAAACAGGTATTTAGGGCTGTCCTCCTGGGACTTATCAGGGTTTTCACAGATGGATTATCGTTATTAGCTCTACCGTTATGTTTTGGCCGACGTGTATCTGTTTGTCTGTTTGTGAGCAGGATTACAGAAAAACTGCTGAAAGATAAGAATGGGTCTTGATGACAAATAAATACATGCACTACTACAGACCAGATTTTATATTATCAGCACAATTAGACCCAAAAATGATTTCCCGAAGGCTATTTAAACTCCATTAACTTTTAGATTCACGGAATCATTGTGATTAATAACCCTCGCTGATTGGGGCAAAACTGTCGACGCTTAAAAAGTGCTTCTAATTAAAATGCTGGAATAACCAGGACTGGGTGAAAACCAGATCAATTAGTGAATCACAGATCACTGCGGCTCACGCTGAATTCATCACAGTGATAATAATCATACGTTGACAGGCTGGGATCGATTCATTTGAATTTATGCATGCTGTTCATTCACTGGTTCACACACACACACACACACACACACACGCACGCACACATACCTAAACCTTTTTGCCTCGAGGGGCGGGAGGTGTCACGTGGTGCGTAGCTCCAGCCAATCAGCAGTAAGTGCGCATTGCGATCCTGTGCGGAAGGGTCGTTTCATCAGAGGCGCTGCGATCAACGAGCGGCTGGAGCTGTCCAGGTGCTGAAAGCTGACTGCGCCGCCAGGCCGGTTGAAAACACGTTTATCGCTTTCAAAACACGGTGCTGATAGTAATTTATCTCACCTCACTCCAACTTTTCAACTCATCTAACGTTGTAAGCTGCCTTCATGGGCGAAAGACCACGTGATGATTTGGGCTTTAGACATTTCAGAGAGGCGCTAAAAAAGGAATTCCTTTCTCGTTAGATTTGCTGCGGCTGCGACCCCGGGGTGGATGGATGGCTTTCCGCCGGTGGTTGATGCCGTCGCGGTGTTTTCCTCGGGGTGCTATAACTCCTCTGTATAGTCCATTAACAGCGCAGCCACCAGCGGGCGCATCAATCTGTGGCTGCAGACACGATCCTCGGCCTGCGTGGGTCACGTGGTCGGCGGTCAATGAGCTGTCAATACACATTTGGAACGGAGTCGTGGATTTATGAACAGGCCTGGTTACAGTGCAGGACGCGTGACGTTCAAAAGCAGCTCAATGGGAGAACAAGCCCGTTTCTGCGTTTCTGTTTGTTATTCTTTGTTATAGAGACTTCTTTCTCAAGTCGAAAGAATTCAATAAAAAGTACCGGAAGATCGTCTGTGTGCTTCCGGGCGGCAGCGGGTTGGGAACCAGCGGCTCACCGGTTCGTCCCGGCCCAAACATTGAGCACATGGGCTGGTGGCTGGAGAGGAGCGCACTCCCGATGTGCCCTTCAGCAAGGCACTGCATGCTCCTGGCACCCTAAACCTTCACCCTATGCCCTCTCGGGGGGCCCATATACATCCACGCGTGTGCGTGATTGTGTCGAGGGGCCCCTTTACTGTTGGTGTGTGTGTGTGTGTGTGTGTCGTGTCCTTCACACTAATAAAGCGTTCTGCTGAAATCACGGCAGGCTTCACGCCCCGTGGATCCAACCTGCGTGACGTAGGCCCAGTTGTTTTGGTCTCCTTTGCCCAATCGGAGGCTCCGCTCACGCACGTTCTACCGGAGCCGACATGCAGCGGCTCTGTCCTCCGGTGCGTCCCTCCTGCCCGCCCGTCGTGGGCTGCTCCGTGGAGCCCGAATGCTGCTTTACGCAGCAGCACTGACATGGAAACCTCGTTGCCGCTGCAAAACGATTTGTTTCCGCAGCAGCAGCTCCAGCGCTGCGAGTACCGGACACCGGGAGGACCGGCTCGGCGAGCAGCACGACCGACGCTGCACCGGTGATGCGAGGGAAAGCCTCGTCCTTCGCGTGGGAACTTTAAGGACCTTCGGAAACGTCTTCGGGGGGGGGGCTGCGAGTTCACACCCTCTAGTCATGGTAGTTCCTCCAGGCATCATCATCATCATCATCCTCAGCAGCAGCAGCAGCGCCGCGGCCGGCAGCGGGGCCGCCTGGGCAGCAGCCACAGAGGCGGCGGCTCCTCCGACGGAACGGCCATGAGCAGCTGCAGATACAACGGCGGCGTGATGCGGCCGCTCAGCAACTTGAGCTCGTCCCGCAGAAACGTGCACGAGTTCGATTCCGAGTCCCAGCCGCTGCAGCCCGTCTCCGCCGCAGACGCGTCGGACGCTCTCGTATCCAAGACGGAGAATAATTCCACCACCCTGATGCCTTACGCATCGGGAGACGGCGGGGGAGGCTGCGGCCACGGCGGAGGCAAATCGGGTAAAAAGAAGAACCAGAACATTGGGGAGAAGCTCGGACACCGGAGGGCCCTTTTTGAGAAAAGGAAGCGGCTCAGCGACTACGCGTTGATCTTTGGGATGTTTGGCATCGTTGTTATGGTTATAGAGACCGAACTCTCCTGGGGAGCCTATGGAAAGGTGCGTATTTTCTCCAAGTCCGTGCCATCCGGTCCGTCGTCGTGACAGAGCCACTTTGGATTTGAAGTAAAGCAGATAAACTTACAGCGAAAGTGGAAAATCTGAATAAGGGACCACATAATTGTGGGTGCAGATCAAACCATGAAGGGGGACCCCAATAAACCGCATGCTTTGCATCAGTGGCTGAAATTATTACACAACATTTATGAATTGTATGTCATTTTGATGTTGTGTCTTGCTTGGCTTTAGTGTTTTTGCTCTTTTCCAGGAGTCCCTGTATTCATTAGCTCTAAAATGCCTGATAAGCCTTTCTACAATCATTCTCCTGGGGCTGATTATCATATATCATGCGAGGGAGATACAGGTAATGTTGAAACACTCTTTTCCTTATTCTTTGACTGCTGCCGTTGGTGTTTGGTCAGAATTTACACTGTCCCTGTTTTTTATAGGATGGTTTTAAAAGAAAATTGACCCGGATATTGGTTGTTGTTGTTTTTTTTCATTGACTTCAGATTTTGCAAAGTTTCTTACGGAAGCAAGTGGAGTCTTATTATCTGTTTCTCTGCAGCATGGGACTGTGTGATTAAGTATCTTTCCAGCATTTTGTTTTTTTTTCTGAAAGGGTTTTTGCAACTTTTATTTCAACCTTCTTGCAAAGTAAAACTCTGTACAGCTCTCTGATTACAACGCCATGACTTCCAAATCCCAGGGGAGCATCAGTCAATGAAATAGTCCAAATATAACGTAGGTTGCCCCCTTCACACGTCGACCAGAGGGATGATGGAAATGCACACACAATTACCATATTTCGATGCATAACGTCAGGGTTGTTATTTCCCCTGCAGAAATGTCCCAGAAGCTCGTCTGCATAAAAAGATCGTGCTCATCCTTCCTTCTCCTCAGTCTCTGCATCTATTTCACTAGATGCTTAGTAACTGTAAAAGATTTAATTTGTGAATGGAGCTTTTTCACCTCTTGCTTGGGCAAACTAGCCTCTATGCTAATATATTGCATTGAACACATTGTGTTCGAGCTGTAACTTATTGGGCCCAGCTCACAATCAACCACTAAATGATAAAGCATTGATTTGTGCATATTTTAATACTTTTGAATGATAATGAAATATGACTTTCTTGCAAAAAAGAATCACGTCTCTTCATTTGTAGGTGCATGGTAATTGGCAGTTATGTATTATGGAATGCTGCAAAGAAATACACACACACAAAAACAGGAAATAAGGAAAATGCGCCCTTGGGGGGAAAAAAATTGGTGATATTTTAAATTTAAAATCGTCTGCACCTCCAGAATTGTTTGCTGTGGAAAGTTTAAAGCATTTTCAGAAATTCTGCTATCATGATTCCGAAACGCATCTGTATTCACAAATATGTGGATGAAAGCACTTTCCTAGGGCTTGAATCCTCTCTTGTGCACATTAAGCCTACAGCTGTCAATCAGTCTTTGCGGTGACCTCGTGTTTACGTTGTAGCGCTAAAGTGGGCATTTATTTTACCTGTTGCCAGCGGCGCATTTAGCCCACAGGAAGGCCGCTCCAAACCTCTTTCATCCAGACTCCCTTGACAGTCGTGTCGATATCCAAAGCATTTTTCACTCCGGATAGCTCTCCCTCTCCTCTAAATTAAAGACATTTCCTCTTTTGCGGAGATAGAAAACTTTATTAAGGCAATTGTTTGCCTCAGTGTTGATTACTGAAAAGCACTTAAGGCCATGTATCGCCCCCCCCCCCCCCCCCCCCCCCAATGAATTATATTCAATTCATTCAGACGCTGAAGTCTGAACGCTTAAATAAATCAGAAACCGTCATCGTCCTGCCCGGTCCTTTCTGCTTCTGTCTAAATGAACATTGATTCTAAGTCCATTTTCTAATTCCAGTTCCCCTTGCAACAAACTATTCGTCAGCTGTGAGTCTTTCTGTTGAAACCCAGTTCATGGAGTTAATGTTCCAACGTTCACCACGCCAGCTGCTCCTTTCTTTTCCAGCCCGAGGGAGTTTTGTTCTTCCTGTCATTAAGTCCGTCATCACTTGCTTCCCGCTGACTGACAGATGTGCTCACAGACACACACACACAAACACACACACACATTTTAAGTCTGTCTTTCTAGTCACACACACTCTGAATGTGCTTCCTTTTCATTTTAGCTGTGAATATCTGCCCTCATATGTGTTTCAATGGACAACGCCTGCTAGATGTTTGTGAGTTTGGAAAAGAATCTCATAGAAAATTTAAGTTCCGACTGATTTGGTGTCGTAGACAGACAATGTAGAGTTTGTGGGGCAAAAAATCTTCCAGCAGAATCCACGCTGTCCTTACTTATGAGACCTGGTGACTACATTACCCACAATCCAACTCAATAACAAACGGTTGAAGATACTAAAGAGTGGCTGATGATCTCAGTCAAAGATGAGGAACAAATGATGTCAGGTAAAATTGCTTTAAAAAAAAAAACCTGTACAGAGACTTTCATGTGTAAAATTAGTGGAGTTAAACTTCAAATCTGCAGTCTTTCAGGCCAGATTTAATGTCGTAAGAGTAATCTCCTCATTTTGCTCCAGCCTTCCTTCAGAGTCACAAACATTAAACCATCTTCAAAGGCTTTTCTCTAAATGGCTTGTAAACTGAATTTGGGGGCGTGCTCTTACACTTAGAGCGGCTTCGGTGCTGAATTTCCTGTCAGAAAGTGTAAAACGTCTGACTCATTTACGTCACGTTAAAATGATCAAATATTTATCGAGCACTCTATCTGCCATGTTGTTGCAGTGTTTGTGGTTCATGTGTTGGCACGCTGCACAAGCCTTCAATGTTTGAAACATTCGTGTGCTTAGAGTGCTGGTCCTAAAGTGCACTTTTCCATGTGGGACATTTTGCTCCTGCAGTGAAATTGATTATGCGTGCGCATCCACGTGTACTCGCAGATGCCTGTCAGACGCAGAAGCAAAAGTCAAGATGATTAAATGCTTTGCTTCCATTTCCAGACCCTTAAAACTGACTTACTTGTCAAAACTCTGCAAAGACTTTTGCCTTTTCATGTTAGGTATCAACTGTGGAGTCTTTCTGCAGAGTGATGTGAGACTCAGGAGGTCAGGTCAGACAGGATCGATGCTGGGCATCATCTGTCATTTGAATTTTTTATCTGCTGTGCAGCCTAGCTCATTAACAATGTTTACTGCAATTACAAGAAACAAAATGCATATTTGAATCCTCAGTTTACCTGCTGATGCAGTCCAGGATCTTTTTTTAATAGTTATCCTTTAAATCCTGATTCAGTCCACGCAATGCCTTTTCAGTCCAGGTGACTTTGTGGAGTTGGCAACCAGAAGACTTATTGTCTAATATGAATTGCAATTGAAAGGATATAGTCTGCAGCTGCTTCCTGTCTTGGACTTGTCATTGTCAAAATCCCATTTGATTCTTTCACGTGACGGTCGGTGATCTCTCCTTATTCTCAAAAACAGCAGAAGCTGACATTGGGAATGTCTTTCCTTCTCCTCCTCAGATCGAGCGTTGTTCGCCCCGGGGCGATTTGTGTTAAGACCGTTTTAATGCAGTTGAACCATGTGATGAAAAGTTCTGCAGAGTTTTATTTCCTTCTAATGTAAAATGCTTTGAGCCGTGTTCGTTCCTTTAACGCGAGATTTAGTGATGAATGTCAGCGCTGATGTTTCACAGTCGACAACCTGCAGAAGAGATCAAATAACATGTCGTCTGAATTGCGGCTGCAAAGTCAGACGAGTCGGTGCTTGACGCTTCACCCCTGGGTGGTGCGTTTGTGTCAGAGATATGGGGTAACTGCAGGAGACGCTCTGGAGAAATCTGTCTCTATCTGAGACTCCAGACTGGAGTCAGATAACCTGCATTTGGCTGGTGACCTCAATGTTTTCACAGGACACACACACACACACACACAAACACAGGCTTTCAAGGTCAGACACCCAGTTCCCAACAAAATAATCCCTAGAGATAATTTATTCATGGGATTTACTAAATTGTTCTCTGCACGCAAATTCAAACATGCATCTGATTTTCTTTCAATTATTCCTGTGTGCAGTTCGGCTGCAGCTGAGAGATTTATTTTAAACACACCTCTACTTTGGCTCAGACGGGGTTTATGATGCTTGAATAGAGCAAATCTGAAACAAAAGCAAACGGAAACCCCAGAGCGGCTTCAGATTTACTGGCCAAAGTGGTCTCTTAGTGGCTCACTTTGATATCATAAATAAACTATTGCAATAGTGTCTAATTGGGCTGAACCTCTCAAACCCAATTCACTAATGAGATTGAGCGATTTCATTCTCAGCGACAAGATATATGCTCCCATCTCAGCATTACGCAGATTAAATATTGAGCCGGACTCCATTAGCTGTAATGAGTTGGGTGAGACCAGTAACCAACCTAGCTAGCGTCACTGGTGGAGCCCCTCCGAGAGGCATCTTAGGACATTGTGCCTTAACTTAATTCTCCTTAATGAGCGAGGGCCGTGCACTCTTACTGATTACACCGTCAAACGGAGCAGGCCGGGGGCCTGGGAGACGCCAGCGACAGCTGCGTTTAGACCCCAAACCGGCTGTTGAGCTTCTTTTGGCAGGTTTTTAGGTTTCTTGTTTATTTGGGGTGGAATACACACACAATCGCTTGTAGTGTCGCGCAAACCAGTGTGTGCATGTTTTCACATTTAATGCAGTAAAGATTTATGAATGAACAAATAAATGAAACATTCAGAATGAAAAGGTTTGGGTCATGACCGAAAGGACAAGATCCCGGATGCAAGCGGTTGAAATGAGTTTCCTCTGCGGGGTGGCCGGGGGCTCCCTTAGAGACAGGGTGAGGAGCTCGGTCACCAGGGAGGAACTCGGAGTAGAGCTGCTTCTCCGCCACATCGAGAGGAGTCAGCTGAGGTGGCTGGGGGATCTATTTCTGATGCCTCATGGGTGCCTCCCTGGGGAGGCGTTCCAGACATGTCCCACCAGGAAGACATGTCTTAGGTCTTCCCATCGGGGAAGACCTAAGACATGCTGGGGAGACTGGAGGAGGTGTCTGGGAAGTCTGGAAATCCCTGCTGAGACGGTTGCCTCCGATGGATGCATGGATGGATGCATGGATGGATTTCACTCAGATTAGAAACGTAGTTTTCCCCTTGTTCTGTGAGGAATATGAAGTCATGCAGGTATTTTTGAATTGATTCATTTCAGTTCTGGCTTTATTTAGATCCCTTTTCCTTTGATGAGTTGCACACTCACAGATTGACCCTGTATATTGCAGGGGCAGGAAGCTCATCCACCAGCCCACATATTTCATCTGATCTTGGAGGGATTTGTAGACCGTCCTTGTCCCCAGATGCTGAAGCCTGCAGACATAAATCATCTTCTGACTTAACCTCAATCTCCACTACAAGGTTATGATTTCTCATTTCAAGTCAAATGCCTCAGCTGCCAAAATTGCTGTAACTCTTGGCACACCGTATATCAACCCTACCTGAGTCCCTGATTTAGATTGAAAAATCATTTTCATATAAAATTGTGACATTTTGTGACGATCAAGACCTCGGTGCATTCCTAGGAAATCCCATTGAAACAGGAGACACACCAGCAACAGGCTATCTTTAAATATATAATATGCTTTAGTTGCATTGTTTAAATGATATCAGTGCCCTCTAACTAGTCGAAGCATCAATCACCTTCTGTATAAAACCTTTTTTTTTTGTATGCAGATGTAAGTAGCTTCCTCAGCCTCTGTCGTACCCTTCGGTCCGGCGGCTAGCATGGAATATTTAACGCTGTGAAGTCAAGGACCTTTGAGTGTTATATTTCAGGTGATCCATTACCATAATTGCTTTGAGCTGCCGAGGAGCCTTTCCTCATTCAAGCCGCATTTAAATGTTTAATTACATTGCTTTGAGGTAACAAACTTCTTAACTGCACAGGACAGGCTTGCTGTTCAAAATGTCAGACACAATGCTGCTTGCGACTTTTTGCAAACAATGGACTCGGCTTTTCTCTGAGCCGTAATTCTGTAAGTAAGAAGCTGCAGGAGAATGGAGTCACAGCTTGTGTTTCCGTGTCTCCGTTACACACCCCCGCCCCCACGGAAAGCCCAAGAAGACGAGCTGTGGTTAGAGTTACACACGTCTCTCTGACAGATGCCAGTTTGAACAATGGCCTCTGAAATTTTAATTTGTCTGTATTCTGTCTTTGCAGGGAACTGATTGTGGCTTTTAAATATATAGATGAGTCTCGGAGGGACTGTTGTTCCGATTGTTGGGGGACACGTGTCATTTGTAGCTTCGTCCTGTCCTGCTTGTAACGCGCCAGGCTGTCGACAGTTGACGTTTCTTTTGTCGTGGCTGGTGGACATAGTGCCTCAGAAGCTAAAATAAGTGCTGTGTGTGGGTTAAAGTGACGCTGTAGTGACAGATGTGAAGCATCCATGCATGCCTGTGAGTGCAGGTAATATCATTGATTTTTCTGTGCGGACTCTTTGTCCTTGAACGCGTTTATCCAGGCTTTTCTTTTCGATGCGAGAATTATGACTCTTTCTGCAATTAAATCTTTATGTGACATATCACTGCTAAATTTACATTCTAGGTCACTGATCCCATTAGGCCCTCAGGAGGAGGACACTTTTAGCTCCACGGCATGAAATGACAAATTAAGCTAAATGGAGACGAGTTGGCAAAATATCAATTTGTGATGTATGTGATGAATATTGTAATATTTTCCTTTCTCATAGACCAAAAACTGCATTTGAATCCATTTATGGAATGCATTTCAGACCTAAACAGATTCAGGACTGCGTCGAAAACATTGTTGAACACGTTTTACTTTCTTGGCTTTGGCATTCTTAATTTCTCAGATTGTCTCTGATTTAATTCTTCTTGTGCTATTTGGAGACATTTTATGAAGAGTCCGTGTTATTAGCAAAAGGTGAAATTAAAATAAGCACAACATGCATTTTCAACAAAACATTTCGGCTCTTCGTTGGCCTGAGTCAATAATGAATAAAAGAATAGTTGGTCAAGGAGGTTTAATTGGTTGGTTGGTCAGTCGGTCAGCAGGAATACATAAAAATCTCTGAAATGGATTTCCATGAAAAAAGAGAGAGAAAGAGGACTCTTGGACTGGAATTGACTCCCCTAATAGTTGGTGTTCGCCCAGATAAAGGATGATGATTTCTTTGTCTTTCTCTTGTTTGGTTTCATACTGTGAGAGTTTCTTTCTTCTCACGATAAAAACACTCAGACATATTTACGGGGTTGGTATCTAAGCACGATGAGTTTGTGCAATTTGTCGTAGATCCAGATAAGAAATCCAGATCCACAACATTTGAATGTTTTAAAAGGTGATGGTTGTCCCTGTTAAATATAATTGCAGGACTATGAGTTTGATTTAAACTTACCACCGTTATATGCAGAATAAAGTAAAGTAATGCTGACTGTGATTGCGTTTAATCTAAAGATCTGCTTTTACACATTCTGATATATTTTTGTTCAACTATTGACTCTCAAAGCAAGACAATGATGCCCTTAGTATATGTCGAATGTTCCTTTTTGATTCATGCCATGCACCAGCATCTATAGTAAATCCTGCACACAAATCTGAGCCATGAAAGATTTGAGCGTTGCCACCCCAAGCAGATCGGGCCGCCTCGCTTTCGGCAAAATACAAAGCTCTTCCTCTGTCCCCCACCTGACCCGAAAAATCTATTCTCTTTATCGTCTCTAAACTTAGAGCTAAGTATTACGTTCTTGTCTCCAGGTTTCTGTGGAACAACAGCAGCTGTGCACAATCACACTTGTATTTGGTATTTTTCTTCTGTCTCCATTAAAGTATATTCTGCTGTTCTGGCTGATGGCACTGAGCTGTGAACGCTCTGGCCAAAGATAAGGAAGATTGAACGTGATGAGGAGGAGCAGAAGAGTTGACCATGAGGAAAAGAGCAATCCAGGGGGGGGGGGGGGGTTGAAATCCACCCACGCCAAAGCCCCCCAGTGGAATGTCCTTCCTTCTGGTTGGGATGTCCAGGCAACCAGAACCTAATGCTAATGCGCACGCGGCAGATGTTCTCATCAGTATAATTGAGGTTGAGAACGTGACACTCATGTTTATTTGGAGAAGGAAAAGCAGAGTCCGGGTGAATTTACAGTCCTGGACTGTTTTAAATCTGTAAATCCGCAAAAAGAAATTATTGATCTTAATAATTAATACGAGCCAGGTGGCCAAATCAAAGTTGAAGCTTCAGAGAAATAATTAATAGCTGCGACTTTTACACCTAATCAGAAATTAATAGAAACAAATGGCTGCCTAGAAGAAGACGGCAGAATGAAAGCTTCTTCTTTGGATAATATTCTGAAAAACGTTCTTTATTTCACTGCGGCAGCCATCGTCAGATTCCCTTGGACATATCTGAGGGCCCGTTTTGTCCTTGAACAAACTTAACATCTTCCCACTCCACTATCTCTGTGGACGCACCTCCTCGATTTTGTTCTGTTGAAATGTAGGTTGCAGCGATTCCAGGTGGTCTTTAACCCTGAATGGGCCTTAAAAAAATGAGACTCAAAACAACAACCAAGGCTGCGCGGCTTATTGTTTAATGAGGTTTAATGATTTTCCTACAGATTGCTGTGTCAGCATGTTGAAAATAATCTTACCTCTCCTCCCGCCTCACCATGTCCTTCTCCTTGCAGTTATTCATGGTGGACAATGCGGCTGATGATTGGAGAATAGCCATGACATATGAGCGCATCTTCTTCATCTGCCTTGAGATCCTTGTGTGCGCCATCCACCCCATCCCAGGGAACTACACCTTCACCTGGACAGCGCGTCTCGCCTACTCCTACGTGCCATCCCAGACTGATGCGGATGTGGACATCATCCTGTCCATCCCCATGTTCCTGCGACTGTACCTCATCGCTCGTGTCATGCTGCTGCACAGCAAGCTCTTCACGGACGCCTCATCCCGCAGCATCGGTGCGCTCAACAAGATCAACTTCAACACGCGCTTTGTGATGAAGACTCTCATGACCATCTGTCCTGGGACGGTGCTGCTGGTTTTCACCATCTCGCTGTGGATCATCGCTGCGTGGACTGTGAGAGCTTGCGAGAGGTGCCTGGATCAGTTTCTCACGCAAAGCTGCACAGCATAAAACATAGGAAACGCGTAAAATAGATATAATTATAAGAATTATTACCTCCGCCAAGGAGGTTTTGTTTTTGTCAGGTGTTAGCAGGATTACATAAAAACAACTGGATGGATCTTGATGGGGGGGCAAAAATGTTGATTTGAGAGCAATCCGGATACACATCTGGATAAAATATATATATATGAATTTTCCCATTTACTTAAAATGGAAGCTTTTTCAAAGAATCATATCTTGGAAAATATGCATTCAATTCAGTCACCAAAAATCACAGTTTAGCCTCTTCACGTCAGACCAATGAAATGATCACACAGGTCACAGTGGACCAATCAAACACGCTCACTAAATGATTCGGTCATTTTGCGCTTCATGCACACACAGACCTGTTTGCCAGTACGCCGATGGCGGACAGTATTCCGAACTTAATTCAGCCATAATCATCAATGCTACTGGTAGCATACGCAGGAAGCCGACTGCGTTTTCGATCACTGTGAATGCTACACGTAGCTTACTACCTGTAGCTGTCAGTGTTTCGTTTTTGCTTTTTCTGCAATATAAATTTACCAAAAAAGTGCTAATTGTTATGTTATTTTCTTCATGAAGCATTAACTGACTAATGCGACTTATACTCTGGAAACTACGGGACTTCGTTCTCCTTTGAGGATGATATGATTTCATCGATTGAAAGGGACTTACTTACCATGCAAATTTAAAGGTAATTAAGTGCACTTTATTTATAAGCAATGCACCTTTGCCTGTACAATATTAATGTTTTTTTATTTTTTTTCATCTTTACCAAAGCAGCCAGGAAGAGTGAAAACTCCAGGCATGACATACATTTTCTTTCAGAGTAGTATACCCAAAACATTTGGCTGCAAAACTTGGCAGTATATATTTTGTTCAGTATAAATACGAAGTAAACAGAGTTCTTCTGATGAGTTGAAAACCACGGGCCTGTGTTTGTGGGCGTCAAGCTATTCGGACCTGAGCAGGAAGCAGGGCTGACTCGTTGGATCTCCGTCTCTTGCAGCAGATTACATGTAACGTTGGCGATGCCCCTCACACACATTTACAGATAAGTGATAAGTATTTATCTCTGTCGGTCAACAAGTGTGATTGAAAGGCATTGGAGGAAACGAGTAATCCCCTTTCTCGGACTGTCCTGCATGGATGCGAGTTCACACGGACCAGTGACCTTACGCCTGGTTTTAAATTGATTCTTTGAACATGGTGACCTGTAGCCATTAAAGCCAAACGCATTTCATTATTTATGTACACGGCTGTTTGTACATGAAAGGTTTGGATTTAGAGGATTTTTAGAATTTATTATTTTTGAAAATGTACCATTTTCTAGCATTGAAGTGCACCGGAGGTCCTGACTATTTCACATTCATTCTTTGCAGATGTGATTGGAGTTTGTAAGAGTGTGGACGAAGTGACCCGCCTCACCACAAAGAACAACCGTGAAGTTTCCAAACGGACACTCAATCTGATCGACATGAGTGGAAAGCTGGTGACTGTCACACTGTGGGGAGAGGATGTGAGTATAGTTCATCAGATGAATAATAGAGTGGGCTGGGGGTTTCGTGTCTGGAGCGTTTTACATCGGTGGCAGAAGTCAATACCAGAATATACATATTGCAATGGGGAAGCTTTCTTTGCAGAACAGTTGACTTTTCAGAGGTTGATCATTGCCTGCGATAAACTGCTTTTCAGTGCAGGAAACTTCACCTTTAAGGTTTTTATTTATTTGTAGGTAGATGACAATTTCCTAGGTGTACAGTGCTGTGAAGCTAAAGTTGCATCACACATTCACTATGACACGAGTATGTATATATATATATATATAAAAAGCTTACACAAATATAATTATTTTCAGTTGGAGAGTGTTTGAATTAGAAGAGTTTCTCGTCTGGTTCGAGTTGAGAATCAAAGACATTTGTGTTTTTAATGGTTTCATTGAATTCCCAGTCGCCGTGTGACGCGGTAACTGTCCTCCTGAAGTAGATTTATTTCTGTAGGGACTCGCAGAAGTACCCAAAATGTGCTGCATAGGTTATAATGAATAATAGCATTAAATCAAGCGTTGGCCTTTCATCTCTGGGTCTTCTAATTTTGCCTCCCTTCTGTTTAATTGTTTTGTTCTTTGTCAGATTATTAACATAAAGTGAACTTTTAAGCTAAATACAGTGAATGAAAACAAAGAATGCATTAAATCCAAACGTATAACGGCAGTGTTTCAATCATTTCCTCTCCATCCCTCCCTTGTGTCATAGGCTGAGCAGTTTGATGGCGCCGGTCAGCCCATTGTGGCCATTAAAGCGGCTAAGCTCTCAGACTTCGGAGGCCGATCTCTCTCCGCATCCTTCAGCAGCACCCTGATGATCAACCCCGACATCCCTGAGGCACATCAGCTCAGAGCCTGGTGAGTGAGCCACAGGATGTTGGATTGTGATTGCAAAATAGTGTACTTGCTGTGCAAATCCAATACTTTGTGGGGGGTAAATACGTCTGGGTGTTTCTAAAATATGGTTTAGTTTTGACACCCAAAAACTTTGTTATTACCATGTTCTTATCTTAATGCCAATTTATTTTGCCACGGCCTCAAGCTAGAAGCTAACCTCTGTCTGGGGTGCAGATATTTGAATGAACATTGAAGAACTGAAAATATCTAATTTGCAAGTTTCTATTTCCAAAGTTTCAGGAGAGCGTGCTCAGATTCTCATCACGATTAGTCTTCCACCATTAGCACAATGTGGGGGAGCCGTTACACATAAGTGGGAACCATACTCAGATCTGTGGAAATGCATTTTTTACTCCTCTAATCATCTCCAGATTAAATGAAATCCAGACTAATTTCCGTGTGATTACTTTGATTGCAGCAATTTTCATTCATTTCTCGTGTGTGTGTGGGGGGGGGGGGTCCACTTGAATTCAGGATTATCTGGTTATGAGCCTCTTTCCATCAGAGGCGTTAACGATACGTAATGTGCTTTGTTACATTCGGAGAGTTGGAGGGTCAGCCTTTTTGTCCTCTGTAATCTGACTTCTGTGTTTTACTGGTGACCTTGATTAGAGCTTTGTTCTTGAATAAAGGTCATCAGGTCTTTGTGTTGTTCAGGCTTATTATTAAGCTCTGTCGTGAAGCAGGTGGGTACACGATTGATAGATGACGCAGTGGTCATATTGACCAAAGACGAATTGATGCTCGGCCTCCCTTCACCTCTGTGGCACCCTAATTGATCGGACCTTATGGATCCTTTTTAAACAGGCTGCCCCCCCCCCCCCCCCCTCTGACATAGAAGCAGATGTCAATATGAGAGCCCATTGATCTCACCCAAAGCCTTTCATTTGTTTAACCCCACAAACGGGGCCTGTTTTGCTCTGCGGGATTAAACCCTTATTTTCCAGTCTAGTATCTCCGTGTGTGGTGACATGCGTGGCCAGCCTCCGGTCGCCTTGGTATTCTTGTAGATGGTTTTTTGTTTCGGTGAAGTTGAACTGCTCTGTGCTCTTGGATCTGCCTGAATTCAGATGGCTGTTGCACATTTCCTGCCAGATTCTTTTGTCTCTTTCATCTGGATCGCTGTCTACCACCATGCCAGTTCAGATTCCCGTGCTCCTTCCTTTTGCAATGATTAAAACGGCGACTAGGCAACTGGATCCCGTCAAGGTGGCGTCTTGTTGAGCATTTTACACAGCTTTTGGGGTAGCTGTCAAATCGGATGTCGAGACATGTAACAATTAAGCTTCCGTAGCCTGCAGTCCTGCAGACTATTAATAACTTAATTAATAACTTAATTTTATTTCAAAGTGGGATACACAACAAGGAACGCTGTGGGGGGGGAACCGTGGTTCTTGCCCAGGTTGCTGCAAACATGCTCCCTTCAGATAGGGAATTTTTGGTGAAATATATGACGATCAGAAAAAGATATTTGTGCGTTGACCATTAATCATAACTCCTGTAGGACTTCTGTTAATGAGCGTCGTTGAGCCCTGCCAGTAAATTCACTCGATAGGTCTGAATATCTTTCAGTCAGCGTCCAGCTTGGTGCCGACACAATTAAAGCAAAGCAGTACAGGATCACTAATGAGGAATCTGGTGCCACCATGAAGAGTTTCTCACATTTGTCAGGAGGAGTGGGAATTTGGCAGCCTGTGTGCTTCCCTGGCCACAGCCTGAACTGTTAATGGGGATATTTTCAATTAGTTGTGCCTCCGGGAACGAGGCGTGCTTTACAACCTGACCTCCCCATTGTGTGAACACTCTGCCCCGTGGCCAAGAGATTATAAGCTATATTGATTTTTCTGACCATTTAAAACCATCATTTTTCTAGCCCCAATTTGTATTTCACCTCAACCCATTATTCTCATTCGTCACTGCCTTTGCCGCACTTCATCGTATTGGTCTCCTGGAATTACTTGGACCGTGGGGGTGAAAATGGGTATCTGATATCCCTGTAATAGCCTGGACCAACTCCTCGGTCCCTCTGCGGGTGGATTGATTTTGAACGGCCCTCATCTGAACCATCTTTACTTCAGCAAACAGAAGTTGATGCCCAGCCTGGAACAATGTGTTTGAAGCCAGCTGCCAGAGAGCCTGCCTACTGTCTTTTGACGGCCATGTGGGGAGCATCATATTGCGTCTAGGCAGTCAAAATTGATGATGCTGCTGCAGGTTTGCAACTAATTCCACATTTGAGCTTAAATGTGAAAGCTTTGTCAAATTCTCAAGGTACGCTTTCATTGTCAAGCAGTCAAATTATGCGGGTCAAACTACCACGGGGCAGTTGCTTTTGGGTGCAGAGATGTGACGGGGGGGGGGGCAGCAGAACTGAGCAGTGACTGGTGTGTTGCTTCACACAGGTTTGACAGGGACGGTCATGCCATGGAAGGGCAGCTTCTGACAGACATCAAAAGTACCAGCGGGGGAGGAAACACCAACTGGAAGACTCTGTCTGATGTTAAGAATGAGCACCTGGGCCACGGAGAGAAGGTACGCGTGTGGTATACATCATTTACATAATGTACAAACGGAAAGACTGGTGTTGAATCCCAAATGTACAAACGCTTAAAGTCTAATTGCATTTGTGCATGCAGCACTGAGAAATCCCTCTGTGGTGTAAATCTTATCATTTTAGGCTCAAGGTTTTCGTAGAGGGGATAAATATTTATTCTAACACACCTATCACTGCTTCACCTGTTATGAGCTGAAATGTGGATACCATAAAGGCTCCTGATCATTAATCTCCACGTGTTCACGGTGAAAGTCTCCTTTATGGTATCAGTGATCAAGAATACAAAGATTCTCTGGAATGGGTTAACTGACCCTCCGGTAAGTGAAGAGGAGTAGGATTCGGTTCTTTCTTTTTCTTGCATAGATATTTATACATGTCAAATGAGGATCAGTGTATGGATGGATAGTTGGTTATAAAATGGATAATGTGATTATATATAGGGCTGGGTAATGTAACTTCAAATTAAACAATGAATGAATAATTATTACCTCCTAATCACTGCCGTTGGTTTGTCTGTCTGTTACTCAAAAAGCTCTGGATGGATCTTGATGAAAATTTCAGGTTCGGAATGTTACCAGGAACAGATGATTAAATTCTGGTGATGTTCCCCAACAGATCCTGGATTATGGATCACTTTGAAATTTTTGTTAACATTGCAATCAATGGAGCTTCAAAATGTGTTCCTCAATATCGCAGTTGTTTATTGGCCGATGTTTATAGAATTTGACAGTCATGTAGGGTGGGGTCCTCCATCTCGCCACCGAATGTCATCTGGATCGTATCCAGAATGAGGTCAGGAAAAAAACCTTACATTTTAACATTGAAATCCCCATTTACAGATTTAAAAATCAGTTAAAAACACACATCAATATACGTCCTTCTGTCTGTGGGCGTCGACTGCTTGAAGCGTCGCTGCGACTGTTGCCGGTCCTGTCGCTTCTTCAGGCTTCACCCCCCCGCTGTGGGAGCAGATTGTTGACCCAGGGCAACGGAGACTCTTGGTCCTTATCATTGTGCCATGTGATGAGACTCATACGGGGCTTGGGCTCCGGCTGTCGTCAACCCCTCTGAGACATCATAGCGATGGGGGCATGAGGGTCAGGCCTCTCAACAACCCCCTAACAAAAGTGTGTCACAATTAATTGTCCCTGTCACAGACTCTTTGTGTCACGATCTCAAATGTCCACGTAACACGTCCCGTGTCTTCCTTTGACATGAAGCGGCCGCCCTCCTCTTGTTTGCTTGGCACTGAATTTATTTGGGGCTTGAGGTGAGAAACAAGTTCTCCTGTCCTCGTCCCATTTTGGCTGTCTGCTCACTTGCACACTAATTGAGGAGGCGATTAATTGGACCTCTTGGAAAAGCTGATGTCTGGGGTTTTTTAGGGGGTGGGGGGGGTAATGTCTGAACTGGAATTTTTTTTCTCATTTTGTTTCTATCATTTATCACATTATTCAGAGCTTTCTATGCAGACGCAGAGGTACGAAACATCAATTGTCCCGTTTTTGGAAATTAATTTGGGTGGAATGACCTTCACATGCAGGAGCAATGGTCAGAGAGGAGACTGGAAAAGTGATTGTCATTCTATTTAGGAGGGGATCCATTTCCTTCATCCTTTAGAAACATCAGCATTCTGCAAGTAAGTTTAAAAAAAAAAAAAGATGGTTGTCAATGAACGTGAATAATAACGACCAGCTGACGTCTGTTAGTGTGATCGAGCCTTCCAAAGATGTATTCAGGAGGCGAAACCCTGATGTCAGATCTCTGTGGCTCTCAGTTCATGTTCCTGCATTTATCTGACACTCACTGCTTGATGCTTTTTTTGGGGTAGTTTGGCTTCAAGCCGGCGGTTTCGGGGCTCAGACCCTCAATCGGCTCCTTTTTGTCTTGATGAAAGTGTGCAGAGGCTTTGGACCGAGCGGTCGGCTGTTCGAGCCAGGCAACCAGTTGGGCGTCAGAGAAGACCGACTGGTCTATCTTATGGGGAAACCCTATTTTTACTACATTCCACTATTTCTGGTCACATCGGCGAAGCCCTCAACATCTTTTCTTAAGTAAGACTCAGCCCCTCTGGATGCTCTTTATATACCCAGTCATGTTCCTAACCTGTTGCCAGGTAACCTCATTAATTCTGAGCTGTTTGCCGGGCCACGTTAACTTGCATTTAAGATTTTCCCAAAATGGCAGATGCTTGGGGCGGTTGGGTTTGGAGTCCACTGGCAGAAACCCTGATCTCATTACAACACATTCATTGTTGTTTTTTTGTGTGTATATTTCCATTCAATGTGAAATTCCCGTCACTTGCTCGGGTGGTTTCTGCTCTGACTAGGAATGTTTCCCGGAGGCTGTTTATATGCGGCTGCGGTCTGAAGATTCCACACAAAAGCTGCAGCTCCCTCGCCTGTTTGCGTTTGCGCTGCAGCCGTGAGGATCCTGTAATTTATTTATCATCAGATTTTTGGCATGCAGAGCCACATGCTTTAAATCCTCATATTAATGCCATACGGTTTTTATTTCTGCTACCAAGCCGTCGACATGTTTAACATGAACAAAGGTTGTGAGTGAGGACCTGTTAATGAGTTACTTTCTCTTCCCATTTAGGCGGACTACTACACCTGCATGGCTACCATCGTCTACCTGCGCAAGGAGAACTGCCTTTACCAGGCCTGCCCGAGCCAGGAGTGCAACAAAAAAGTGGTGGACCAGCAGAATGGCATGTTCCGCTGCGAGAAGTGTGACAAAGAGTTCCCCAGCTTCAAGTACCGCCTAATCCTCTCTGTAAGTGGCATTCCTGGTTTCTCCTCAACACCTGCAGACACACAGTGTGATTCCTGAACGCTTCCCCTAGTCCTTAATTCCCTTCACGGAAGTTCTCCTGACTTTGTGACTGCGTTTAAAATGAGATTCATTTCTATACATTGTGTTGAATACAAATTTAGAGAAGAGTCCAGACTCGAGTTGACTCGTGACATAGAAGGTGATGAGGAGGGGAGCTGAGTCTTCAGGGTTTTCTGCCAGGGAGGGCATTCTATGGGAGGACGCAAAGATTTTAGGAGAGCAGATAGCTTTATTGAAAACGTTTATCCTGTATGTGACACTATTTTGTCATTTGTTGAGTTGTGTTAGGTTTATTTAACTGATTAATTTTCAAGTTAGGTTTAATATAAAAAATATATTTTTATGTCTGGTGTTGCAGCAAAATGTCTGGGTTAGGTTATTAAAATACAATTTGGTTTGTGACCTCGGAACATGGATCACATGTCAGAACGTCTAAATGGACAAAAGGTACTTAAACGCTATTTATTTATTTATACACAATGTTAAAGTATATACGATAGTATTGTTACAAAAGAAATGCAGGGAGGAAATGAGCACCGCAGCTCATTGACAAACATCACAAAACGAATCTACATTCAGAACGCGAGGACTGAGAAACGGAGCGTTTTCAGCCAGACATGTTAAACCTTTGTTTTGCAGCACTTACCAGTCAGCATGTTGTTGTTTTTAAACTGTACTTTAAGCTGTGAATTTGCTTCTGCTGGATTCATCACAAATGTGTTGTGACGCTGTTTGGTTTGCCAGGATGGCTAACGGGATGATGGCTAATTAGAGAATGAAATCTTAAGAGTAAAAAGGGGAGTTGAATTAAAATGCCATAAGCCACATGCTCACAAAATGTGTCTAGCATGTAAACAACAGTACATTAGTATCTACTTGTGTTTTCTTATTTACCCTTGTTTTTTTGATGTGTATATCATCCGCAGGCCAACGTTGCAGATTACGGGGACAACCAGTGGGTGACTTGCTTCCAGGAGAGTGCAGAGGCCATCCTGGGCCAGAACGCGGCTTATATGGGGCAGCTTAAGGACTCGGTGAGACCTCCCTTTCTGAATATAATGCTGGCCCCAGGAAATGGCGTCTGCTAAACCTCACAATTTGTCACCGCCAACCATGCACACCCACACATGCACTCCCGCGCAGAGAAATCTGTGTTTAAGTCACCCGCTGTGCTTCCTTCTTTTAAATGTGGAATTACTTGTCAAGTCAAATGAGTAATTTTCAATGCAGATTTGTATTTGTCACTTGAAGCTATGGAGAAACATTTACTTAAATAGCTATGCTTTTGAGCCAGTAAAACGTTTTTCACTTTCAGAACGAAGCTGCTTTTGATGAGGTCTTCCAACAAGCCAACTTCAAAACGTACGTCTTCCGGAGCAGAGTAAAGCTGGAAACATATAATGTAAGTAAAGCCGTAACAATACACGGGCTCCTGAAATATGGAAGTCATACATGGTTTTTTGTTGAGAGGAAAACGATGGTCCAGCCTGATCCAGCGCTGCACCCACCACCTTTGCAAGATGAAAATGCACGGCACGTAAATGGGCTCTGATAGTTTTCTCATTCCGTAACAACGCTACTCTGCTTTCGTTTTGACGGATGAAAACATCTCTAAAAAAGCAACTCTGGATTGTTTGTCCAAGAATGTTCATTTCAGTGTCTTTGAGAAGGATGCACACACAGATTAGTTTCCTGTAGGCGCCACAGATAGAGGTTTGTTGTGAGGGAAGCACATAAAAGAATTGATTGGGCTGGGACTCCGAGCAGGAAGTCTGGCACTGGGCCAGAGGCGGTATCCGCCTTCGACACACAGAAGAGGCCACTGTGGCCGTCACATTCATCAAGGCGTCCAAACTGCCGATGGCACCGCTTGGAGCATGCATCGTCCTCCGCACCCCATGTTGGTTCAGCAGAGACACCTGCAACTCCTCTCCCAGTTTATCTTCTGCTTCTCGCCGTTACAAGCCATCCATTGTGCCGTGCGCTCACATTGTTGTCCTGCGCACAATGCAGAGCTTTATATGGGATGGATCAGGTCAACCTTTGTGGATCTTCGACAGTCACGCGAGGAGGATCAAAGAGTCCAATGTGCCATTAAAGACATTTAAATCTCACCCTGGTGATGCCCAACGAGGGAACGGTTGACTTGTGTGAACATATACAGTATTAGTAACTGTCATTTAAGACAAAATGTTTTGTTCTGTGTAGACAAAAGAAGCATTAACAGCTCTAAGGTGTTATTTATGGTTAATTCTGATTATTTAATAATGATGACTATTGGTGGCGTCCTTCATTCCTGTATCTGTCGCTATGATGTATGGAAGACAGTGGAAGAATGAATTGTTTTGTAAGTTTGTAAATAAAATATTGTTTTTATAGTTTGACAATGAACAAGATGAGCCTCATTCATCCATAAATGATAGCATAAATGCTTTTTAAAGAC